>NC_133331.1:300878157-301178157 GCF_042186555.1 Aquarana catesbeiana | reverse complement strand
AGGGATCTGGTGAGTGATTTGGGGGTTTGATCAGAGTAGAGAGATCTGGGGGTGTGATCAGAGTGGAAGAATCTGAGGGGTGTGATCAGAGAGTGGGGGGTATCTGGGGGTGTGACCGGGATGGGGGTATCTAAGGGGTGTGATCAGAGTGGGGGGGGGTATCTGGGGGGTGTGATCAGAGTGGGGGAGTATCTGGGAGTGTGATCAGAGTGGAGGTATCTGGAGATGTGACCTAAGTGTGTGTGGGGGAGTATCTGGGGCATGTGATCAGGGTTGGGGTATCTAGGGGGTGTGATCAGAGTGGGGGGTATCTGGGGGTGTGATCAGAGTGGAGGTATCTGGGAGGTGTGATCAGAGCGTGTGTGAGGAGGGGGGGGCATATCTTAGGTGGTGTGATCAGAGTGAGGGTATTTGGGGGAGTGTGATCAGAGTGAGGATATCTGGGGGTGTATCTTTCTACTTATTTAAGATACAGTCATGTGTGGCTCCAGCCATAAGCATTTTCCTGGTTGGGTCCTTCTTCAGGTGTCCATGTCCCTGGCAGCGGAAATGACATAGACTGACATCAGTGTTGGATTAGTGGTCTCCTGCACCCAGAAGCGGTGGCAGCAAAGGACATGGAAAGGGGACCTAGGTGAGCATAGCTGACTTCATGGGAATTCCAAAAAATTGTTCATCAGAGCATTTGATCTTGCCATCGTTGAGTCAACTAATTTCGTATACAAGTCCTGGAATTTTGTCCAGACCTGCTATTTGAAAGGAATCCCAGATATATTCAACAGGCTTCTTTTGTGCCTAGAACATTCGCATGACAATATGTATGACCTTTTCGCCAAATAGGAATAACATAGATGGTTTGAATTTTGTTTTTAAAAAAACATTTCTATCCCACTTCTTCGACTTTTCTCATTACTACGGTCAAAAATGGTCATGGCTTTGACCCCACTAACCATGAGAAAATCAATGGAATGTTTTGAAAGTTAAAAAATACTTCTACTAGTTAAAGTGGAACTAAATTTCCATCGATTGTACCTATGGGTAAGCCTGTACTGTAAATATCTCCTAAACATGCTCCGTTTAGGAGATAATTACTGTATATGCAGCCGATGACGTCATCGGCGCATGCGCTCTGAAGGAACAGCCACCCGTGCCTTTCCTCAGAATCTTTTGTGCCAGTCACACAGCCGGAGTCCGCGGAAGGAAGACGGGCGAAGATGGCTGCGGCCTCCAGCATTTACAACGAGGGCTTCGTTTGCAGGTAAGTTTCACATAATGTGTTAGTATGCGATGCACATTATGCCTTTACTTTGCAGGTCAGGGGAAAAAAACAGCACTTTACTTCCTCTTTAATGGCCAGCCTGAGGTTTTGGAGAGCCGACAAATAAAAATGAAAAAATCTTGAGACTGAAATGTCGATGTTATGTTAGAAATAGTCTTTTCTTGACATTTGAGAACAGAATTGATCTCATAAAAAATAAATAAATATATTTGTATTTTTTTTTAATTCTTTGTTTTCACCTATTTAAGAATGTTTATATGTTAATATATATATATAATAATATACAGTATATTATATTTGTTAATATTCATTATATTTTTTATTGTTTCAATTTGAGCTCTGTAATATATGTAACATGCATACACGGTATAATGTATGTAACAAAATTGAAAAATGCACAAAGAAAAAGTTGTCAAAGCATAAAAAAGGCGGCTGATGATTTAGCATTCACTACGTAATTCAATGGAATGTAGCCATAAGAGGTAAAGTAAGGTAAGACAGGAAGTGATGTAAGATGCAGACAGGAAGTTCCGGGTGAGAGGTGAGTCGGGAGGAATTAGTGAGGAGACATTGCAGCAACTGGCAGCAGAGGAGGTAATAAGATATTATTTTATATTTACACCCAGGGACCCCCTCTGATTTCTCTTCACCTCATATCACTTCCAGTCTGTGCCTTTGTCACATGTATGTGTCAGATACCATGAATCCGACTGAGACAGAAGTACAGTTAAATCACACTTGTTTAATAATAATAATAAAAAGGTAAACAGAGTAAACGTAGTCAAAACATAGCTAGAGTTCAGGATATGGAACAGATAGTCAGAGAAGCCAAAATGTCAGGGAGCCAGAGATGAGCGTATTAGAACAGCAAGCAGGATCTGGAGCCAGAAGGAATGCCAGCCAAGCAAGTCTTTAACAGGAACACAGGAGAGCGTCTCTAGAGATGTGACCAAGGCGAAGGCAGAGATCATCTGGGCTGGACGGCTTAAGAAGGCAGGACTAATGAGCAGGATATCATCAACAGGTGAGTCACTCTGGAGAGGAAGGAGCTAGTAATTAGCTGACAGCTGAGCGGCCAGCTTTGAGAAGGAAGAGCTGAGCCCAGCCCTGACAGTATGACGCTTTAGTAGTCAAAAACAGAAAATGCAATGAAAGTAATTTAATTCTGTATTAAAAATTAGTACAAAGCCAAAAACAAAAATACATTGATCATAATTTATTTGTGTATTACACGTAATGAAATGCAGCATCTATCCCCCACCTCCTCTGCACTGAGAACTGAGCGATCAAACACCGCATATCGCTGAGTTTCTACCATCTGTTCTGAGCAGAGAGTCGGGACTGTCAGTCATCAGCTCTCTGCTCTGCTCCTCCAGTGCTCCCTCTTCTGGTACAACTGAGAGGCTGAGCCAGCTGCCAGTCCAGGCTGCTGGGTGGATCCCAGCTGTAACTGGCTGAGTGACGTCAGCCGACTTTAGCCCGCTGACAGCTGAAAACGGGTCACAGGAGTGCAGAACTAACTGCACCCCTGTGATCCATAGAAAAAGTATAGCCAAAAAAGCATTGGTCATACTTCTCTTTTAAAAGCATCTAGTATGGTAAAATTAGGAGTTACATTTAAAGGCAGGAGCTCTGTGCAGACATTTTTTCATCCCAGTACAGTTCAGATAATTCTCATTTTACTATCTGTCTACAGAGAAGAGAGTCCTGTATAGATCACATGACCACATCAATGAGGATGACGAAGGGCCATAGTCATATGACTGAAAGGATATTGAACCTCACCCTGGAGATCATCTACCTGCTGACCGGAGAGGTGAGGAGGATTCTGGAAGGTCACATGACATCACTCTTATCTCTATTAATAAAACGCAGACCTGACCGGAGAGGTGAGGAGGATTCTGGGAGGGTTACATGACATCACTCTTATCTCTATTAATAAAACACAGACCTGACCGGAGAGGTGAGGAGGATTCTGGGAGGTCACATGACATCACTCTTATCTCTATTAATAAAACGCAGACCTGACCAGAGAGGTTAGGAGGATTCTGGGAGGTCACATGACATCACTCTTATCTCTATTAATAAAACACAGACCTGACCGGAGAGGTGAGGAGGATTCTGGGAGGTCACATGCCATCATTATTATGTTTGTAAGTCTATAGGGATAATTGTTACTTTTTCTCTATACACAGGATTATAAAGTAGTGAAGAAAATATCTGGTGATCCATTAACACACAGCAGCCGTCTTCACAGGACATCACCCATCACAGTGCCTCCACCTCACTGCCTGACAACAGAGGTAACTAGTGCCAAGAAGATTCTAGAAGTCACCAAGAAGATCATTGATCTGCTGGCAGGAGAGGTGAGCGGTGCCGGGAATTCTGGGACATTATCCAGTAACAGACAAGGGATGTGTCTGGATGGTGACTGTATCATTGTGTGTGTCAGGTTCCTATAAGGTGTCAGGATGTCACTGTCTATTTCTCCATGGAGGAGTGGGAGTATTTAGAAGGACACAAGGATCTCTACAAGGAAGTCATGATGAGGAATCAGCCGTCCCTCACATCACCGGGTAAGAGGAGACTTTATTGTAAAGGAGAGAGCGGTACGGAGGGTCCACCTAGATCCCCCATCATCTGATAAACACATAGAAACTGTGGGGTTGATTTACTAAAGGCAAATCCACTGTGCACAGCAAGTGCACTTGGAAGTGCAGTCGCTGTAAATCTGAGGGGAAGATCTGAAATGAGGGGAAGCTCTGCTGATTTTATCATCCAATCATGCACTTGCACTTGTAGTGCAAAATTGATTCGCCTTTAGTAAATAAACCCCAATGTATTCAGTCAGTGTGTGTGTTTCCTACAGATGGATCCAGTAATGGGAACCCACCAGAGAGATGTCCCCATCCTTTGTATTCCCGGGATTCCACACAGGAAGATCACACCATTCCTCACCATCATCAGGTAGGTGGGATCAAACATGTAGATCTAAGCTATTAGGAGGACATTCTTCTATGTAATCACTTGTTCCTTTTTATAAATGTGTTCTATCATATTTGGGGTTTAGGATGAAGAACTGAAAGACATCAAAGTTGAGATTAAAGAGTAAGAAGAAGAGACGTTGTTGAGTGGAGATCAGCAGTCTATGGAGGAGGGTGGTCCTCTGTATTCCACAGATTTCACACATGAATTTCACACAGGAAGATAACAACTATACAAATAATCAGGTAGATGGGGCTGGGCAAAAAGAACTAAAACATAATTCTGAGAGGTCATTCTTCTATGTAACCTTTTATCATTGGAAGCATGGACTCCAAATATTACATTTTATCATCTCTGGAATTTAGAATGATGGATTGAAGGACATCGAAGCTGAGATTAAAAAGGAAGAAGAAGAGACGTTGGTGAGTGGAGATCAGCAGTCTATGGAGGAGGGGGAGATGATTATGGAAAGTAAACAGGAGGAATGTTCTCTACATATGGACTCAAGTAAGTAATAAGCACTAAAAGTAGAAACAACTGATGTTTTCATACGATGCAATGAGGGTTATTTACTAAGGCTAGAGAGTGCACAATCAGGCTCACTTCTGCATAGAAACCAATCAGCTTCCAGGTTTTATTGCCAAAGCTTAATTGAACAAGCTGAGGTTAGAAGCTGATTGATTTCTATGCAGAAGTGAGCCTGATTTTTCACTCTCCAACTTTAGTAAATAACCCTCATGTTGCCACTGGCAACATACATATACTGTATAATATAATACAATGCAATACAAGTACAATACAATGAAGGTTGATTTACTAAAACTGGAGAGTGAAAAATCTGGTGTAGCTCTGTAAATAAACCAATCAGCTTCCAAGTTTTATTGTCATAGTTTCATTGAACTATTGATTCGCTACCACCAGATTCTGAGTGCTTCAGTTTTAGTAAATCTCCGCCACTGTCTCACTGACAGGATCGGCAGTGCAGCTCTCCTCTCTGACCCAATCTGGGTGAGAAAAAAGAACTTTGATAGCATAATGCACATGACAGGGGGCATAAGGGATCTATTAGAAGCACTCCATTCTGTTGAAGCTGAAGGAGCACAGATGGTGCTCTATGAGCTTGCACACTGGTCAGCAAGGCCAGGAGTTTACAGCGCTGAATCCAGAAGTGCTCAGAGCTGATTGCTTCCAGGATCATACTAATGTAGGAAGATCAAAATTTGGATGTTTGCTGATCTTCTGCTGCTCTTCATCCTGACACTCATCATGGTGGCACGGGCACCCACATGGCCCTTATAAGCCAATGACGTCACCAGCATCCCTGCCCCTTTGTTACCTGTGGTTGTAGGGTGGGAGATAACTTGGCCACACTGATTGTGACCGCTTCCTGCAGGTTCCAAACCTTAGCTCATCCTTACCTGGATGATTATACTCAGTTTTATTCCAGAGCCCTGAGAAACTGTATGTACCAACATATACTGTATGACTCCTTATCTACTTCAATACTGGGCACTTTCACCCCCTTCCTGCCCAGGCTAATTTTCAGCTTTCACAGCTGTCACACTTTGAATGACAATTGCACAGTCATGCAACATTGCACCCATATGAAATTTGTATCATTTTTTTCACACAGATAGAGCTTTATTTTGGTGGCATTTGATCACCACTGGGGGTTTTATTTTTTAATAAATAAATGAAAAAAGACTGAAAATGTTGAGAAAAAATTATTTTTCTTCCTTTCTGTTATAAAATTTTATAAATAAAATTAAATAAATAATCTTTCTTCATAAATTTAGACCAACATGTATTCTGCTCCATTTCTTTGGTGAAAATAACACAAATCAGTGTATATTAATTAGTCTGTAGGAAAGTTATAGAGTCCACAAACTATTGGATATACTGTATTTATCAGCGTATAACATGAACAGGTGTATATAACACGCACCTTAATTTTAAGCCTCACCATTGCCCATGAATGAAGCCTGATCAGTGCCCATCTGCAGCCTCACCATTGCCCATCTAAACAGCCTGATCAGTGCCCATCTGCAGCCTCCCCATTGCCCATCTGCAGCCTCATCAATGCAGCCTGATCAGTGCCCACCTGCAGCATCACCAGTGCCAATTTGCAGCCGCACCTTTGTCCATTAATGCAGCCTGATCCAGTGCCAATTTGCAGCCTCACCATTGCCCATCAATACAGCCTGATCAGTGCCCATCTGCAGCCTCACTATTGCCCATCAATACAGCCTGATCAGTGCCCATCTGCAGCATCACTATTGCCCATCAATGCAGCCTGATCAGTGCCCACCTGCAGCCTCATCAGTGCCAATTTGCAGCCTCACCATTGCCCATCAATACAGCCTGATCAGTGCGCATCTCCAGCCTCACTATTGCCCATCAATACAGTCTGATCAGTGCTCATCTGCAGCATCACCAGTGCCCATCAATGCAGCCTGATCAGTGCCCACCTGCAGCCTCACCAGTGCCAATTTGCAGCCTCACCATTGCCCATCAATACAGCCTGATCAGAGCGCATCTGCAGCCTCACTAGTGCCCATCAATACAGTCTGATCAGTGCTCATCTGCAGCATCACCAGTGCCCATCAATGCAGCCTGATCAGTGCCCACCTGCAGCCTCACGAGTGCCAATTTGCAGCCTCACCATTGCCCATCAATGCAGCCTGATCAGTGCCCATCTGCAGCCTCACTATTGCCCATCAATGCAGCCTAATCAGTGCCCATCTGCAGCCGCACCAGTGCCCACCTGCAGCCTCACCAGTGCCAATTTGCAGCCTCACCATTGCCCATCAATGCAGCCTGATCAGTGCCCATCTGCAGCCTCACTAATGCCCATCAATACAGCCTGATCAGTGCCCATCTGCAGCCTCACCATTGCCCATCAATGCAGCCTGGTCAGTGCCCATCTGCAGCCTCACCAGTGCCCATCAATGCAGCCTGATCAGTACCCATCTGCAACCTCACTATTGCCCATCAATGCAGCATGATTAGTGGCCATCTGCGGCCTCACATCAGATTACATTGAGCAAGGATCTACTGTTTACTCGGCGGCTTCTTTAATACAAAGTCCAGCCTCCTGGAGCGGCTCCTATGATAGACAGAGCACTGGTCCAATGCCGGTCCAGGAGATGGGGCTTCGTATTACAGAGGCCGCCAAGTGAATGGGAGATCCTCGCTTTATGTAATCTGACGGCGCTCGTCCCCTCCCCTTCCCCTTGAGGCAACCAAATGCAAATATCAACTTTGCGAATATCGATTTTCAGAGAGAAAAAGTGTCTGTTATACGCTGATAAATACAATATACCTGAAAATTGATCAATTCTGATGTACTGACAGCCTATCTAATTTCTTGAAGCCTGAAAATGCCAGGACAGTACAAATACCCACAAAATGATCCCTTTTTGTAAAGTAGACAGTCCAAGGTGTTTAGTAAGAGGCATGGCGATATTTTTGAAGTTGTAATTCTTTGCCACAATTTTTTGGAAGCTGAAGAAATAAAAAAAATTTTTTTCAATTTTTAAATTTTTTTTACATACAGCACTGTCACCAGTGCAGTACAGCGTTATCATATAACCGGTAGGAACCATAGGAACACTGTACCACTCTGGAGAAATGATCAGAATTTTTTTTTTTTTTTACACATTATGATTGCTTATAGCAGTGGATTTCATTGGTATAAGCAACCATTTTTACTGAATGAAATGATCCATTCAGTGTCTTTTGTTGTGATTAGCTGTGATTGACCAAAGCTAATCATATGGTACAAATAGGCTGTGTCTGTACAATGTGATCACTGTGACCAATCACAGACAGCAACACAATTGTATACAATGGATGGCATGGAAGGTAGCCATCCATTGTTTACAATTGCCATGTGGTCTGCTGTGATTGGTCACATTGATCACATAATACTGGCAGCGGGCCGGTATAGTGATCAGTCCGGTGGACACAGCAGGTGGACAGACAGATCGCGCCACAGAGTGGCCCGATCCTGGGAGGGCGTCACATAAAGTCCACCCAGCATGGGAGAGCTCCTGACCTTCTGTCATATTACAATAGGCCAAGCAGGAAGCAGTTAATTTGATGCATAGGCATGAAGAAAACTTATAATACTTATTTAAATATTGTTTTCCAACAGATGGATGCCATGTCTGGAATACCTCTCAAGGATATTGTATTTTACCTACAGATTATAATACCATCACTCAGTATTCTCCAGGAGTGAATCCCATTACTGATAACAAGACTCACAGACCTTATCATTTGGGGAGATCGATGGATCCCTCTAATCCTGAGGAATCCTCTGATAGATCGAATACTGTTACTCCAGATACACATCTGAGATCTTGTAGTGCAGGTAGATCAACAGATCCATCTAATCCCAAGGAATCTGCTTCAGGCTACGAAAGAGAAAGTTCATTGTCATGTTCAGTGTGCGGGAAATCTTTCACTGAATACAGAAACCTCCTTAGGCACCCGAAAATTCACACGGGTGAGCGTCCTTATTCATGCTCAGAGTGTGGGAAAGGTTTCGTTCGGAAAGAAGAACTTCATAAACATCAGAGAATTCACACAGGCGAGCGTCCCTGCTCATGTTCGGAGTGCGGAAAAGGTTTCTCTACCAAGCAAGACTTAGATAGACCCCGGAGAATTCACACAGGTGAGCGTCCTTTTTCATGTTCGGAGTGTGGGAAATGTTTCACTACGAAAGGACAACTTTGTCGACATCAGAGGATTCACACAGGGGAGCATCCTTATTCATGTTCAGAGTGTGGGAAATGTTTTGCTGATGTTGGAAGCCTCCTTAGGCACCTAAAAATGCACACGGGCGACCGACCTCATTCGTGTTCAGAGTGTGGGAAATGTTTCATTCGGAGAGCACACCTTCTTATACACCAGAGAAGTCACACAGGCGAGCGCCCTTTTTCGTGTTTAGAGTGTGGGAAATGTTTCTATGCAAAAGCACACCTTCAGACACATCAGAGAATTCACACAGGCGAGCATCTTTTTTCATGTTCAGAGTGCGGGAAATGTTTCAAGTGTAAAAGAAACTTTCTTAAACACCAGGGGATTCACACAGGATAACACTCTTTTTCATGTTCGGACTGTGGAAAATATTCTGTTGAAAAAAGTATGGTGGAACTGTTCAGTCCATAGAACAATTACATGATTTATAAAATTTTTTTTTGAAGGGGTACCTGCTGGCAAGTCTCCTGCTGATTCTTCCATTTCTTGGTGGCTCTAGTGGTAAAATCTACAGTTCCTGGCCCTGGTCTCGCCCACATTTTTGCATTCTCTATAATATAAAATTTGAATTCATTCAGAAGAGGATACGTATATAAGCTGGTATCTAATTCCATGATATTACTTCACTGATTGCGTACTTTTCGTAGATCAAAGCATGAGCATTGAATGTATATGATAAACAGTATATTGTTTCAACCTGTATCTGTTATTTGCTGAATTGGAGCTGCAATACCTGTATTTCTATGTCTTCTTTCAATAAACTTTGATGTTAAAAAAAAAAAAAAAAGAATATGAATCCAACAAAAAGAGCTTCACTTTACAAAGAATACCCAACCACATGCAAGAAAAAAATAAATGCATTTTTGCTTGCGCACATTTGGATGGTGGAAGTCAGCAGAGCTTTACCTCCTTTACTAGGCTCTGAAGCAAATTCAATTGCGCAGTGCAAATGGCCAATCATAAAAATACTGTGCATGGGGAACCACACTGACAATCATTAAAATTACTGTACATGGGGAAACAAATGGGCAATCATGAATATACTGTACATGGGGAAAACAAATGGGCAATCATAAAAATATTGTACATAGGGAAACAAACGGGCAATCATAAAAATACTGTATATGGGAACACACACTGGCAATCATGAAAATACTGTACGTGGGGAAACAAATGGGCAATCATAAAAATACTGTACATGGGGAAACACATGGGCAATCATGAAAATACTGTACATGGGAAAACACAGAAAGTCAGTCATGAAAATACCGTACATTGGGAAATAGGCAATCATAAAAATACTGTACATGGGGAAATAAATAGGCAATCATGAAAATACTGTATAGAAGGAAACACACTGGCAATCATGAAATTACTGTACATGGGGAAAATACTGTAAGAAAAGAGGGGATTCTGGCGCTCCAATGGGTGTATTGTCCTTAGTTTAAAACCATGGGTGGATAGCTGTAATAGCAATTATCAATAATTCAATGCTGGTTACTGGTATTCACTGGTATAAAGGAGGCAGCCATCCTCAGAGGGTGTCCATTACCTCTGTAGACAAGTCTGTAGACAAGTCTGTAGAAACTTGGTTGGACAGCGTCGACGAGACTCTCAGAGGCATCTCCACTGAGGTGGCCAGAAGTTTGCCTATCCAGGAGCTCAGACTTGCTTCTGCCTTTCTGGGGGAGGCTTCCATTGATGTCATCCGCCTGGTGGCTCGGGTTATGCTATTGATGGTCCCTGCCCATCATGCCTTATGGGTCTGACCATGGTTGGCTGATCCAGCCTCTAAACAGGTTTGGTGCCAAATTCCCTTCAAGGGTAATTCCCTCTTTGGCAACAAACTAGAAAGTGCCATAACCTGAGCTACGGGTGGCAAGTTAGGGTTCCTCCCCCAGGATCGGCGCTTGCAGAGCCAGAGACGGGCCAGAGAGGCACGCAGTTACAAGCCTGGTGGGAAATTTACAAGATCCTGGAAAGCTAGACCGTCTTCATTCAAGAGACCTGCTAAGGGTGGTTCCACCAGTAACCGTAAATCTACAAAGTCTTTTTGAGATTGGATTCAAGCATGTCAAGTGGGGGCTCATCTTCTATGCTTTCATCATGTCTGGTCGGCCTCAATCTAGGACTTCTGGACCGTCAGAACAGTCTCTTCAGGTCATGCCTGGGTCTTCAGCAGCACTCCCAGGCTCAGATTCATCCCTACGTCCCTTCCACCCTCAGGAGAAAAAAGGCAGATTCTGCGAGCCTACGCAAACTCTTTGTTGGAGTAAGGCGTGGCTATTCCTGTCCCGGACGACGAGCGAGGCCAGGGCATGTATTCCCTTCTGTTCATGGTGCAAAAAAAGAACAGCACTTGGAGATCGGTCATAGATTTGACCCATCTCAACTGCTTAATCAAAAAAGAAAAATTCAAAATGGAGTCTCTATACACGATCCAGCAGTTGGTCCCACCAGGAGACTGGTTAGTGTTGATCGATCTAAAAGACGCTTACTTCCACATCCTGGTGGCAGCCGATTTCCAGCAATTTCTCCAGTTTGCCATAGGCTAGCTGCACTTACAATTCACCTGTCTCCCCTTCGGGCTAACAACGCCACCTTGTTTCTTCTCCAAAGTCTTGTTGGCTGTAGTGGCTCTACTCCAAGTCAAGGGGCTGCATCTCCATCATTACTTAGACGACCTCCTTCTTCTGGCGCAAGACAAAAGTCAACTTCTAGTACACAGAGGCCTGGTTCTCTGCACCTTTCAAGAATTCGGGTGGCTCCTGAATATAGAGAAGAGTCCCCTGGAACCCCGACAGTCCCTTGTGTTTCTCTGAGCTCACTTCAACACAGTAAGGGGCACAATCTTTCTGCCCGAGGAGTAAGTTGCTGTGGTCCGAGACAGAGTTCGCTCAGCTCTAGCTTCATCCCATCTCTCTGCTCTCCAGTGTCTGAAGGTGATTGGCACCATGGCGGCCACGATTCCCATGGTGAAGTGGGCACAGTGGCGGGCGCGACCTTTCCAGAAGGGGTTTCTCCGTCAATGGAGGTCAGACAGCAGGAACCAGCACATTTACCTTACTCTGGCTATGAGGGTGTCCCTCCTTTGGTGGTTACAGCGGGAGAACCTTTGCAACCGCCACTCGATCATTCCCATCACATGGGTAATGATAACATCAGATGCCAGCAACAAGGGCTGGGGCACTCACTGCCTGACAGAAGTAGCGCAGGGCAGGTGGAACTCTCCTTCTCATGGGATAGTGTCCAACATCCTTGAACTTCGAGCTTCCTTCCATGCGCTACTAGCTTTCTGTCATCTAACAGTGAATTCCTCAGTCATGCTCAGGTTGGACAATACAACCATGGTGTACATAAGGAGGCAGGGTGGAACCCGCAGCGAGTCCCTGCAACGAGAGGTGGAGCCATTTATGAGCTGGGCTCAGAAGAACCTGTCCAAAATTTAGTGGTCTACATACCCGGGACCCAGAATGTTCAGGCGGATTTCCTTTCTCGTTTTCATATGAACAACAACGAGTGGGCTCTCCACAAAGAGGTGTTCGATTGGCTCCTGACCCTAGGAGTTTCACCAGAAGTCAACCCTTTTGCCTCCCCATGCAACAACAAGTTGCAAATGTTACTCAAGGTTTCCGAGACCTGCAGGCATATAGGATAGATGCCATCATGGACCAGTGGAGATTTCACAAGGCTTACGCCTTCCCTCCGGTGCCTGTGATACTCCAGTTCCTCCGGAGACTAAGAACAGAGAGGGTGGAAGTCATAGCAGTAATCCCTTTCTGGCCCAACAGGCCATGGTTCCTCTCTTGACACTCCTCAGTTATCGGGACTCAGTTCCCCTGCCACTCAGGTCGGACCTACTGTCTCAGGACACAACCCTGCACCCCTGTCCTTCTTACCTTTACCTCAGGGCTTGGTTCTTGGGAAGGGAAGGCTCGAATCTCTAGGGTGCCCGGAGGAAGTCATCCCTACCCTCCTGAACGCTAGAAGAAGGAGCACCAACAGGGTCTACGAGTGAATATGGGCCAGATTCACGGATCACATGTCTTCCAGATCCAACTTGTGTAGTGCCCTGGCAATCCAGGACATTCTTAGCTTCCTGCAATCAGGTTTAGACCTATCCCTATTGGTCAGTTCTCATTGGGTTCAAATATCGGCCATCTCAGCATTCACAGGAGTATCATGGGCCAAACACTCCCTTGTTCGCCAGTTCTTCAAGGGAGCCATCGGGCTCAGGCCCCAAAGGAAGCCAAGGTTCCCCAAGTGGGACCTCCCACTTGTTCTGGATTTCCTTTGCCAGCTGGGATCAGATCCCGACAAGCCACTTTCAATTAAAGAACTTACTCTCAAGACCATCCTCCAGGTTGCCGTTACTTCAGCAAAGAGGGTGTCCGAAATAATAAACCTGTGTTCAAAAGATCCCTTTCTAATGTTCTTTCCAAACAGAGTAGTGCTAATCCCTATGCTGGAATCGAACCCTAAAGTGACCACAATTTTCCATGAAAATCAGGAAACTATGCTCCCTACTTTTAGGTCAACAGAGATGTCCATTCCCTTGATGTTGGGCACACTCTGAAACGATATCTGGAAGCCACAGCTCTCTTTCGTCGATCTGATCTCCTTTTTATCCTCCTCCATAGGAAAAACAGAGGAATGCGGGGTTAGATCCATTGCTGAATGAATCGTTCAGGCTATCCAATGGACTTATAAAGAGAAGGGCCTAGCTCTTCCAGAGGCAGTGATGGCCCATTTAATTCCCAGAGTATCTCGACATCCTGGGCTGTTGCAAACCCATGTTGCTCCCAAATGTAGAGAGTCTTCCATTGATGTTTAATGATCCAGACAAAGAATCCAGAAGGGCCAGTTCTACACCTGTGTCAGCTGACATTTTAGGCTGAATTAACACTTTTGAGTATCAATTTTTTTCCAGTTATTTGCACACAATTACACATGTTGCAAATAGGTGTGCATTTGCCGTCTGAAAAGAAACTCATGCTCTTTTGTTGGGCCACAAGCGTAGCGCATTTTAAAAAACTTGCGTTTGCCACGATCACAGCAGAATCCCATCACACTTGTGGTGCCGTTAAAGACTAAAACGACCTTGTGCATTCTGCCACGATTTTGGATAGTGGGAAAAATTGCGCCGATTCTGCCCGTGATCCCCAAATCATGAGAGATGAATGGGGCCTTAAGGATACATGGAGATACTACAAATGCCACATCACATATTCCCATATTATACAGTGATAAGCTCCATAATTTTACAACGTCTATGGATGCACACAGCCCGGCTCGGGAGTTCGCCCACATGAGTGCCCCAATAGCACATACCTTACTATGGGGGCACCTGCAGGAATGGAGGAGTGAAGAGTGCCAGCAGGGGACTCCAGAGGAGGAGGCAAGGGTTAGCTGACCAGATTTTTAAAATGTAGTCCGGGGACATGGTAAACTACACACCTCTGTACCCCACACAGCACATCTTTGTACCCCACACAGCACACCTCTGTACCCCACACAGCACACCTCTGTACACCACACAGCACACCTCTGTACACCACACGGTACACCTCTGTAAAACCACACGGCACACCTCTGTACACCACACAGCACACCTCTGTACCCCACACAGTACACCTCTGTACCCCACATGGCACACCTCTGTACCCCACACGGCAAACCTCTGTACCCCACACAGCACACCTCTGTAACCCCACAAATCACACCTCTGTAACCTCACGCAGCACACCTCTGTAGAGCATACTTTTGCTCATTTTTGCACCCCCGGCACACTTCTGTCCCCCTAGTGTACATGGTACCCCCCAGGACTCTTGCACCCCATAACACCTTTTTACCCCTCAGAAAACTTCTATACCTCCTAGTACACTTCTGTACCCTTCCCTCACCACATCTTGCCCAATTGCCACCCACCTCTGCAGTCACTGAGCCACACCCCAATGTATGTTGCTGCGGTTCCTCGGGTGTGGGCGAACCAGGCAGAAATACACACTTAGGGTGGCCGGATCCCACACAGATTGTCATCCGTCCAGGAAAGATTTTCCGCCCCTGCCTCACTCCTCTGAGTCTGCACGCCGAAGGTTCCGGGCAACACAACTGGAAGCAGGCTGTCAACATCTCCCCTATCAGCTGGCAGGAGAGGCAGTGCTGCAGGGGAAGAATGCTGGGCATTGATTGGGCAACAGAAGAAAGGAGCACATGAAGCAGAGAGGCGGCAGGATCAGCAGCTGCAGAAGGATTCAATACTACTAATCGGTTTTAGTAAATGCCTGCCCTGCCTCCTCTCCTGTCCAGGTGTGACAGGGAGGCCACACAGCCTCTCAATGCGGCTATAGTGTCACCTAGGTGCGGTCCGCACCTCCATAGCAACGCCACTGCTGTCCGCCCCTGCAATCCGGGGACAAAACCGGGGACAGCCTGGCTCCGGGGACGGTGTCCTCAGTCCGGGGACTGTCCCAGGAAACCGGGCATGTCTGGTCACCCTCGGCAAGGGGCCGCTCTGGGCAATAGCATTGCACCCAAGAAATAGTTCAATGTATTGCTTATAAGCCCCAAAGAAAGTTTTAAAGTAATGTTTGGAACTCTAACATATGCTTTTCTAAATATATACTGATATAAAAGACGTAAAAAAATTGCCTAAGTGAAAATGTTTTGTTTTTTTCTAACATGCCAAGTAAAGTAGAACTAAAGTCAAAACTTTTTTTTTTTTGTTTTTTGGATAAGGGAGAGTTATAACCCCTTACAGGTTTATTTTTTTTTTTTGCCATCTGTGTCCCGTTGGGGAAATCTCCCTTCACTTCCTGTACCATAGCCAAAACAGGAAGTAAGAGGAAATCCTTGCAAATTAAGGGGCTCCGTTAGGCCCCCCCCAGGTCACCAGGACTAGTGCTCCCATTAGAACATGTCCCCTTTATTACTTTTATGAGGACAACCCAAAATGTGAGATTTCCTTTTACTTTCACTTTCAATGATAATGGTAAACAGAGAGAGGGTGCATCTCCCTAACAGGGGCCAATAAAAACCTGGCAGGGTTTCTAATCCCAATCCACTCTATCCAACCCTAAAGAAAAAGTTATACCTTTAGTTATACTTTAAGCTGCACACTTTTTTAACATAATGTCGTTTTTGATTTATATTTTAAATTCTTTTGTTTTAGCTATTTGTCACTTTTATAATGAAACACATTTCATCATATTAATTCAGTTTTAATTCAGGTGTAATAAATGCAATGACATTTTAACATAGAGCAAAGTGTCTGTCAAGGTTTTGAAAAAAAGCAGAGGCTGCTGTTTTTAGATTATCCACAAGGTGGTGATCTCACTTTTTGTCGGTGAACTGCACAGACAGGAAGTGATGTTATATGTAAACAGGAAGTTCCAGGTGAGAGGTGAGTTGGGAGGAAGTAGAGAGGAGACATTGCTGGAACTGGCAGCAGAAAAGGTAATAAGATATTATTTTATATTTATAATCAGTAACCTCCCATCATGTCCGTCCTCTTCCACCATAGTCACCGTGATGTCTTTTATCTTCAACATCCAGAGCCTCTGGTTTATAGACCAGATACATCCTAAATATAGAGCCATTTATCCAACTGTCCATCCAGAGCCTCTGGTTTATAGACCAGATACATCCTAAATATAGAACCATTTATCCAACTGCGTGGAAATGCATTCTTTTTTTATTCTTAAACCAGTAAGGATCATAGAGTCGAGTCAGACGGCCACATGCAGCCCATAAAACATCAGTTTGACTTGCCTGATCTAACTCTTCTATCCAAACCTAGAATGAGAAGTTTTGGTGGGAGTTGCCCTTAAAAGGAAATCTCTGCTTTCAGACCATAGACACATGAGGCCTGGAGACAATCTTCATCCCAGTGTAGTGCAAATAATTATGAGTTTATTTCTTGACAGGGAGGAATGTCCTGTATAGATCACATGACAAAATCGATAAGGATGGTCCAAGACCAAAGACAAGTGACTGAGAGGATATTGGACCTCACCCTGGAGATCATCTACCTGCTATCTGGAGAGGTGAGGAAGATTCTGGGAGGTCACATGACATCACTATTATCTCTATTATTAAAGCACAGACCTGACCCGGGAGGTGAGGATGATTCTGGGAAGTCATTGGTGATTTTTTTTTTTCATTTTACACAGGATTATAAAATAGTGAAAAAGATGTCTGGGGATCCTTTAACACCCAACAGATGTCTTCATGGGGCATCACCCATTACAGAGTCTCCGCCTCACTGCCTGACATCAGATAGAAAAGAGAAGAAGATTCTAGATGTCATTAAGAAGATGATTGAGTTGTTGACAGGAGAGGTGAGCGGTGCCGGGAATTCTGGGACATTATCCAGTAACAGACAAGGGATGTGTCTGGATGGTGACTGTATCATTGTGTGTGTCAGGTTCCTATAAGGTGTCAGGATGTCACTGTCTATTTCTCCATGGAGGAGTGGGAGTATTTAGAAGGACACAAGGATCTCTACAAGGACATCATGATGGACAATCAGCCGCCTCTCACATCACCGGGTAAGAGGAGACTTTATTGTAAAGGAGAGAGCAGTACAGAGGGTCCACCTAGATCCCCCATCATCTGATAAACACATAGAAACAATGTATTCAGTCAGTGTGTGTGTTTCCTACAGATGGATCCAGTAATGGGAACCCACCAGAGAGATGTCCCTGTCCTCTGTATTCCCGGGATTCCACACAGGAAGGTCACACCATCCCTTACCATCATCTGGTAGGTGGGACTAAGCATATAGATCTAAAAATGTATTCTGTGCTTTTAAATGACATTCTTCTATGTAAGCTCTTGTTTTTGTTTATTTTTACAAATCTGTTTCACCCTATTCAGGATGAAGAACTGAAAGACCTCAATCTTGTGATTAAAGAGGAAGAAGAAGAGACGTTGGTGAGTGGAGATGATTATGAGATGATTATGAAATCTAAACAGGATGAATCTTCTCTACATATGGACACAAGTAAGTAATAAATCATCCCAAGTCCTCAGGCCCAATTAGGGCGTAAAAATATTTAAGGAAGTTGTAGGGAGTTCCTTGGCAAACCAGAGCCGGGAACCACCAGGTTATCCAATCACTTTTCCTCCCATTTAATTGCCAAACATTCCTGTTTAGCCACCGCTTATTTTTTTCATCTGTAGTTAATTTTTGTTGAGAGAAACAAAAAATATCCTGAAGCGCTACAAAGGACGGTAGGGGTCATGTATGATTGGATTTAGCTGTGACATAAACAATCCGTGGTTGATAATGATCAAACTCAGTGCAGCTGGCACAACACTGGAATAATGTGGAACAAACAAAAAGAACTATAAGCAACATTCTATGAGTAAGATCCAAAGTGTAGTAGTCAAAAAAACAGGCACTTGT
Organism: Aquarana catesbeiana; assembly: GCF_042186555.1. Classification (NCBI taxonomy): domain Eukaryota; kingdom Metazoa; phylum Chordata; class Amphibia; order Anura; family Ranidae; genus Aquarana; species Aquarana catesbeiana. The sequence goes on along the minus strand of NC_133331.1, from coordinate 301,159,720 downwards.
AACCATGGAGTGATGATCCAACAATGTTTATTCCATCATAGATATGATGAGCTGATGCGAAGTCTAAAATTAAAGTCTAAAAATCAGCTGGGAAGCAGATATAAAAACAATGATGTAATGGACAGATAAAAGTTATTCAACATTAGGTGGGGAAGAGGGGTGAACAGACATCCGGGGGGCTCACTGGTATCACATGGGGGGCGCCAATGCCCATGTTGAAAAAGATGGAAACCGGTCCCAAGGAGCCCAGAGGCTGTAGAAGATGGTGATATAGCAGGGTCCAATATGGATAAAGCTGCTAGGAGCGGAAGGATAGAGGGCCATGTATGTCCAGACTGGGAAGGTGTGAGGTTGCCTGGATGTGGCCAAATCACAGGGCATGCGCGCGAAACATGTACGTCACGGCAACAGCACAGCTGAGGTCACCTGTGGTAACGTTGAATAACTTTTATCTGTCCATTACATCGTTGTTTTTGTATCTGCTTCCCAGCTGATTTTTAGACTTCAATTTTAGACTGTGCATCATCTCATCATATCTACGATGGAATAAATATTGCTGGATCATTATTCAATGGTTACAAGTGCCTGTTTTTATGACTACTACACTTTGGATCTTACTCATAGAGCGCTGCTTATAGTTCTTTTAGTTAATTTTTGTTGACTGAGAAGATCGTGGGATGCTTCTCACTATGATAGAACATCCCTAAGTCCTATATCAGAGGCGTTCTTCTGAAAATGAAATTCCTTTGGAAAATTGGACTCTAGAATTAGACTCTAGAAGTTCCATGAAGGCCTTTTCAGCATCTGTGTGTCACTCAGTCAACAGCACCACCAAGATGGCAAAATTAAGCGCAAACTGTCTGCAGTACCCGACTATGACCAGGAACACATGCACTTGGGTTTTTGGTGAGGAGGCAATGAATGTATAGCCTGTACCTTCCTGACTTGGTCTTATGAAGTCCCCTCTGGCACAGCCATTCTTTGATCTTATATAGTTCCCCATTTCAGTTTGTGCTGCTGGCCTTTTATTTAGAAAGTTTAGGTAGCCATTTCCACAAGGGTGTATTCCTTTACCTCTTCCTTTTTACTTCAGTTTCTACGAGAGGAGCATTTTTTAATACCAAGCTCTAGATGGCACTTTAATATCCTACATGCTATGGGTCAAATATGTCAAAAGGTCAAACATTTGTTAATCTCTATTGACATAGCTTTGGGTATGGTGATTGACAGGAGCTCCTATAAAACAATGGCAATAGATGAAATTGTGTACTTTGCCCAGATATACAACAATTTTATCTATTTCCTTAGTGTACTTTCTAATACAATAAGGAAATAGATAAAACTGTTAAGATCAAAGAAGGGCAAAGACAGCATGTGGCACAGCCCTTCTTTGATCTGACGGAATACCCCATTTTAGCTTGTGTTGCTGGTCTTTTTATTAAGAAAGTTTAGGTAGCCATTTCCACATGGGTGTATCCCTTTACCTCTTCCTTTCTACATCGGTTTCTATGAGAGAAGCATTTTTTTTTAACTCCAAACTCTAGATGGCACTTTAGTATCATACATGCCATGGGTCAAACATGTCAAAAGGTCAAACATTTGTTAATCTCTATTGACATACAGTAGCTTTGTGCTCAGCGTTTGATACAAGCTCCTATAAAACAATGGCAAAAGTTGAAATTGTGTACTTTGCCCAGATATACAACAATGTTATCTATTTTCTTATTTTATTAGAAAAGACAGCATGTGGCACAGCCCTTCTTTGATCTTATGGCGTTCCCTTTTTCAGCTTGTGCTGCTGGCCTTTTATTTAGAAAGTTTAGGTAGCAATTTCCACATGCGTGTATCTCTTTACCTTTTTCTTTGTATATCAGTTTCTATGAGAGAAGCATTTTTTGTCTTCAAACTCTAGATGGCACTTTAGTATCATACATGCCATGGGTCAAATATGTCAAAAGGTCAAGCTATTGTTAATCTCTATTGACATAGCTTTAAGTCCAATGTTTGACAGGAGCTCCTATAAAACAATGGCAGACGTTGAAGTTGTGTACTTTGCCCAGATATATAATTTTATCTATTTCCTTATTGTATTTTATAATACAATAAGGATAGAGATACAATTGTTAAGATCAAAGAAGGGCTATGCCACATGCTGTCTTTTCTAAGACAGCATGTGGCGCAGCCCTTTTTTGATCTCATGGAGTTCCCTTTTTTCAGCTTATGCTGCTGGCCTTCTATTTAGAAAGTTTAGGTAGCCATTTCCACATGGGTGTATTCCTTTACCTTTTCCTTTCTACATTAGTTTCTGCGAGAGAAGCATTTTTTAACTCCAAACTATTGATGGCACTTTAGTATTACACATGCCATGGGTCAAATATGTCAAAAAGTCAAACTATTGTTAATCTCTATTGACATAGCTTTGGGTCCAATGTTTGACAGGAGCTCCTAATAAAACAATGACAAAGGTTAAAATTGTGTACTTTGCCCAGATATACAACAGTAGTATCCATTTTCTTGTATTCAAAGACAGCATATGGAAACGTTGTTCCAATGGCATTTGTTCGATAAATGTTCACACAAGAAAACACATATGATTTCTGAATGTAAGGCATAAAGAGTACTTCAGATGGATGCAATGTTTGGAATATCTCTGAAGGACATCCTTTCTTATCTCCAGATTATGATGACATCCCACAATACCTTCCAGGAGTAAATGCCGGTAGAAAAAATATACAGAGATCATTGGATCCCTCTAATCTTCGGAAATCATCTGATGTATCACATACTGTAAAATCTCACAGTACGGAGAGGTCAACAGACCCATCCAATCCCAAGGAATTTTCATTAAGTCGTGAAGGGGTTTACACAGTTGAGAGTTCGTGGTCATGTTCGGTGTGTGGGAAATACTTCAGTAAAAACTGTGACCTTCTTAGACATCAGAGAATTCACACGGGTGAGCGTCCTTATTTATGTTCAGAGTGCGGGAAAAGTTTTAGTCAGAAAGGAAGCCTTCTTAGACACCAGAGAATACACACGGGCGAGCGTCCTTATTCATGCCCAGAGTGCGGAAGATGTTTTAATCAGAAAGGAAGCCTTCTTAGACACCAGAGAAGCCACACAGGTGAGTGTCCCTATTTATGTTTGGCGTGCGGGAAATGTTTCGCCGAGAAAAAAGAACTTCTTATACACCAAAGAATTCACTCGGGAGAGCCGCCTTATTGATGTTCAGAAGGCAGGAAATTTTTTATTTGCAATAGAGACTGTCTTGAACACTAGAGAATTTACACAACTGAGTGTCCCTATTCGTGTGTAAAAGTGCGGGAAATGTTTCTTTATGAAGCAAGAGATGCTTATACACCAGAGATGTCATACGGTTGAGCGTCCTTTCTCATGTTCAGAGTGCGGGAAATGTTATATTCACATAGGAGACATCCTTACACACCTGCAAAATCGCATGGGTGATCATCCTTATTTATGTCCAGAGTGTGGGAAATGTGTTATTCAGAAAAAGAATCTTCTTATACACCAGAAAAATCACACTGGTGATCATCCCTATTCATGTCCAGAGTGTGGGAAATGTGTTCTTCAGAAAAAGAATCTTCTTATACACCAGAAAAATCACACTGGTGATCATCCCTATTCATGTCCAGAGTGTGGGAAATGTGTTATACAGAAAGTGAATTCTCTTACACACCAGAAAAATCACACTGGTGATCATCGTTTAGTCATGTCCAGAGTGCGGGTAATGTTTAATACAGAAAATGAATGTTGTAACACACCAGAAAAATCACACTGGTGATCATTTTTTTCGTGTCCAGGGTGCGGGAAATGAATTATTCAGAAAAATAATCTTTTTACACACCAGAAAAATCATACTGGTGATCAGCCTTATTCATGTCCTGAGTGCGGGAAATGTTTTATACAGAAAATGGTGAGTGCCCCTATTAAGTTTTAGAGGGAAGTGCTTCCTACAAAAGAACACTTAATTATACACCAGACAATTCGCACAGGTGATGGACCTCATTTGTGTCCAGAGTGTGGGAAATGTTTTATCCGGAAAGGGAACCTTCCTATACACCATGGGGGTCACACAGGGAAGGATCCTGTGGGAAACATTTCACTTGGAAAGAAAGTATTGCTAGACACTAGGCAAAGAGCCTTTTTTATGTTGAATGCGCGGGGAATGTTTTACACCTCAAGGAAATCGAATTAGACATCAGAGAACACACTATAAAAAAAACAAACAAAAGAGGGTGCACCAGCCTAGTGCATTATCCCACAGCATTTCCTAATTAGAAATCATGATTAATAATACAAACGTATGAAAATTTATTTTTTATCGAGCCACTCATTTGTAGCACAGTAGTCCTAAACTCAGCAGTCGCCAAAATATGGGGGAACCTCGTCAGGATCCCGACTGGCTGACGCGTTTTGAAGGCATCGCCTTCTTCATCAAAGCCCAGGGCTGCAGACGAGCGTCGAGTAAGTGATTTTTATAATGAGTGCGGCAGACATGTAAACCCGGGATCTCTACAGATACGAATATATCAGGGAACATTGGCAATCCCACTACCTTCATATTCTCTAGGGGGAGGATAAAACCAAGTTGTCACATCACAGAGTATTTGTGGTTTGATAATTATAGACCTGTAGGGATCAAAGCTGAACTCCAGGAATTCAGCAACTTTGTAAAAAGTGCAGGCCTACTATGGGTTATGTCCAATTAGGTGCCTGCCACCTCTTGGACTTACCCCTTTAATTTAGATCTGATGGTTTATTGTGCTCCAGGAAGATAACATCCGGAGCTCTGGCACTGGATGATCTGGTCTCTGCTACTTTAAGTGTAGAGTCGATGCAGCTGCTTTGCCCTCCCCTTCTCCTGCCCAATCACAGAAGCCTTTTAATATGTGAACTCATTCACGAATTACAAAGGCTTCTGTGAATGGGCAGCAGAGGGAAGGGACAGGCATAGTTGCTCTGTGTGCTTCTTTCCTCTCATTCCTGAGAGTATCCTCCGGGAGTGCAATAAACCTGTCAGATGTAAATGATAGAGATAAGGCCAGCATGCGGCATGCATCTTGTTGGGCTTAACTCATTTTATAAGGTTGCTGAATTCCTGGAATTCGGCTTTAATTTACAGTAAGACAACAGCATGAAACTGTGGTTATACATGGGCAAACATGGCAATTGTTGAAATACATGGGCAACACACTGGCAATTGTTAAAATACATGATAGAGATAAGTCCAGGAGGCGGCATGCACCTCATTAAATTTACCACTTTAATTTAGAGTTGACAAGTTTATTGTGCTCCAGGAAGATAACTTCTAAAGCTCCATCACTGAACGCTCTGGTCTCAGCTCCTTTAAGCGTAGAGTCGATGCAGCTGCTGTGCCCTCCGCTCCTCCTGTCCAATCATAGAAGCCTTTGTAGTACGTCAACTCATTCACAAACTACAAAGGCTTCTGTGAATGGGCAGCAGAGGAGAGGGGCAGGCATAGCTTCTTTGTGTGCTTCTCTCTTCTCATTGCCTGAAGTGTATCCTCCTGGAGTGCAATAAATCTGTCAAATGTAAATGATAGAGTGATAGAGATAAGTTCAGGATGCGGCATGCACCTTGTTGGACTTAACGCATTTCATAAGGTTGCTGAATTCCTGGAATTCGGCTTTAAATTACAGTAAGACAACAGCATGAAATTGGTTATACATGGACATACATGGCAATTGTTGAAATACATGGGCAACACACTGGCGATTGTTGAAATACACGGGCATCAGACTGGCAACTGTGAGAAAGAAGTAGCCAACAAAGAACGTCAGCACACTGGCTATCATGACAATACATGGACAGCCCTACCAATACCCAGGCAACAAACCACGGGAGCAGTACATAGGCAATTAAATGTTGGAATATCCAATCAGAATTTGTACTTGAAATTGTAAAATGAACTTTTATTTAAAGTTTCTCTTGGCAGTTGCAGATCATCACTCTACTGAAGGAGCTGAATTTTGATTGGTCCTGCCGATATGTAAACAAATTGATATATAATTCCGTTATATAAAATTTGATGTAAATTCAATCTTAGTTTTATTGTAATGTTAATCAGATATTCTGGTTTTCTAAAATAAACAAGAAAGCTCTACGCTTTACAATATTTCGTTAAGAGTCTTTTTTTTTAACAAATTATGATAATGTGGTAAAGCTGCTGCTATACATTTATGATACAAACTGTGACAAATAATGCAAAATTCAAAAGCAGCACGGTTTACATCTATGTAAAAAGATTAGGGCTCATAAACATCATAAGCCAGTATCCCCATGATAGCAGGCTGATCATGCACACCAGGCTTTGGCCGGCACTCCAGTGCGATGACTTCACGTCCAACCTGTTTCCTCAAAAATGACGTAGTCGGGGGACTCTGCTAAATTGGGTTTATCACGCTCATTCTTTATATACTGCCCACTATTAGTACACAAGACAAGGCATTGACTTTAAAGACACCGGAAATGGATGACTTCATCATGTGGTTAAACACGATCAATACAATCCAAAAAATGTTATAGTGGATTAGCGCCATCATGTGGATAAAAATCAAAACTAAAAACAACACTCATCAGCCTGCTAAAAATAGGATTGCAAATCATATAAATTCATATAGAAAAATGGAAAATCCACAGTGGAGGGCACTAGTCATTTTAGGGGCATGGATATGGTTTACTGGTTCCCAACTTCAAAGGCATAAATTGTGTTACTACCCCAATAATCCAGTTCAGCAGGGAAGGCTATCTTCCAGTGACCTGATCATGGACCATGAGGAGAATAGGGCTGATCACAGTTGAGGGGAAGGAAGAAGATGGTGTTGTCTGAAGGGAGAAAGGAGGTAGAGCGGGAGTGATCCTAGACAGTGGAGAGAAGAGGGAGAAAGTAGATGATCGTAGTTGGGGAAAGAGCAAGCAAGCAGTGGAACCTGACAGAATAGAGGAGCCTGAAATTTATTTGATCATTGACCATGGGGAGAGGCAATAATGGCAGAGTAGGATCTGACCAGGGATGAGAAAGAGAGGAGGCAGTGTGTGAGCTGATCAAGTACTGAATGATATAGAGAGAAGGCAGAAATTAGATGGGCATGGATGGGGGGAGAGATAGGAAGCAGTGGGATCTTCCAGAGAATAGAGGAGACTGAACATACGCTGATTGTGGACCATGGAGAGAAAAGTTGAGCTGATCATGGTTAGGGAGAAGTGGAGAAGTTAGTGGTGGCTGAAGACAGGGGAGAGTGATAGGTTTCTGAGGAGTGGAAGAGACCTGAACAGCAGCTGATCACTGGTAGTGGAAACAGAGGAAGGACCAATCACAAAACATGAAGAAGGGGTGGAAGAGGTTTCAGCTTTAGACTTGGCCTGGGAAAGGTGTATCCACATTTTGTCAGATTCGAGACCAAGAATGTGAGATGGTCTTGAACGTCAAGCACAGCAGACTCAAGGAAGCATTTTGGCAGGCAGTGGGATGGTACCCATAATTGGAAAAGAAGAGCAATTGAGAAGTGGCAACATGAAGAGCATTGTTAAGAGTGGAAGTAATCCTGGACAAGGGAGAGGCATCAAAAACTGGGTAATCATAGTTGGGGAAAAAGCAAGGAAGCAGTGGGGTCTGATGGAGAATAGAGAAGTCTGGGCTTTCTCTGATCTTTGACCATGGGAAGAATAGGTAGAATGCGGCTGATCACTGGTGAGGGTGAAGTAGAGAAGGTGGTGGTGGTGACTGGGAGAAGAGGGAGGTAGAGTGAGAATGATCTTGGACAAGGGAGAGGAGTCAAAAAGTAGGTGATCATAATTGGGGAAATAGCAAGGAAGCAGTAGGATCTGATGGAGAATAGAGGAGTCTGTTGGTTTCTCTGATCATGAACCATGGGAAGAATAGGTAGAATGCGGCTGAACACTGGATAGGGTGAAGTAGAGAGGGTGGTAGTGGTGGCTAGGGGAAGGAGGGGTAGAGTGGGAGTGATCCTGGACAAGATAGAAAAGGAGGCAGAAAGTAGATGATTATAGGTGAGGAAAGCTAGGGGAAGCAGAGAGATCTGACAGAGAATAGAGGAGGGTGAACATTCTCTGATCATGAACCACGAGGAGGGCTGACCACAGTTGAGGAAAAGAGAGAAGATGGTGGTGTGTGAAGGAAGGAGGGAGGTAGGGAGAGAGTGATCCTGGACAAGGGAGAGAAGAGGCAGAAGGTAGACGATCGTAGTAGGGGAAAGACAGAGGGTAGAGGAGGCTGAACTTTCTCTGATCATGGACATGAGGAGAATAGCTGGAATAGGGCTGACCGCAGTTGAGGGGAAATGAGAAAATGGTGGTGTCTGAAGGGAGAAAGGAGGTAGAGTGGGAGTGATCCTGGACAAGGGAGAGAAGAAGGAGAAAATAGATGATCGTAGTTGGAGAAAGAGCAAGCAAAAAGTGGAACCTGACAGAGAATAAAGGAAGCTGAAATTTCTCGGACCATGGACCATTGGAAGAGGCAATAAAAGCAGAGTAGGATCTGACCAGGGAAGAAAAAGAGAGGAGGCAGAGTATGAGCTAATTGAGTACTGAGTGATATAGAGAGAAGGCAGAAAATAGATGGACATGGATGGGGAAAGCAGAGGAACCTGCCAGAAAATAGAGGAGTCTGAACTTACTCTGATCTTGGACCATGGGGAGAAAAGGTAGAGTGGAGCTGATCATGGTTAGGGAGAAGTGGTGAGATTGGTGGTGGCCAGAGGGAGGATGAGAAGGGGAACTGATTGTGGACAAAGGAGAGTGATGACTAATTATTTCTGAGGAGTGAAAAAGACGGGAACAGCCGCTGATCAGTCATATCCCACTGGTAGAGGAAACAGAGGAAGGACCAATCACAAAGTATGAAGTGAGGGGTGGCAGAGGTAATGTCTTTTCTGTGTCATAAACCACTTTGCAACAATGGGAATTTTTTAAAATGGAAAATTGAAAATGGAATACAAGTGTATATGTGTATATGTGTGTGTATATATATATATATATATATATATATATATATATATATATATATATATATATATATATATATATAATGTATTTATTTTTTTTAAATCAGATGCCCTGTAGAAAAAAAGGGTGGTTATGTTGCACAGTATATATACGCAAAGGTTTATCACACCCATGTTTTCATGTAAAAAATACACAAAAAATGCTTTAGTGCATGCAAACACAACATAATACACAATTTTTTGTAAAATATAAAATATGAGGTTGTGTTGAGTAAAGACATACCAAACATGTCAAGCCTTAAAATTGTTAAAAGCCTTTACAGGTCATCACTTTAGAGGTAACCATGAATGATGGCCCTAGAATTATTGTTCTGGATCTGACTTTGACGAAAATACCTTGCATGTGTAGTGCAGTTCGTGTGTACATACACGTACGTGGCTCACACATATGCATTTGCCTTCACATGTGTGCATGGGGCAACAATATTTGCTCACAGCAAAGTACATAAGAATTTTCAAAACACAATTATGTGTATATAATTTTTTAAGTATTCTTTATACTTTATTTACTGCATGCTTTTAACATAATGTCATTATTCAGTCTTTTTTTCATCTTTAGTTTAAATTGTTTAGGGATTTAAAACACATTTTATTAAATTTCTACAATATGCAAAATAATTAGGAATGCATCAAGAAGAAGCTGTCAATATATTAAAAATTGGCTGCAGTTTTAAAATTCGACCCAAGATGGCGATCTCACTGATTGTCACAGGAATGCGTGGACAGGAAGTGATGTAAGATGCAGATAGGAAGTTCCGGGTGAGAGGTGAGTCGGGAGGAAGTAGAGAGGAGACATTGCAGGAACTGGCAGCAGAGGAGGTAATAAGATATTTTTTTTATATTTACACCCAGTAACCCCCCGTCATGTCCGTCCTCTTCCTCCATAGTCACCGTGATGTCTGTTTATGGTAGAGGTCCATTTTCAATATAGAGGCAATTATCCAACTGTCCATCCAGAGCCTCTGGTTTATAGATCAGCTACATCCTAAATATAGAACCATTTCTCCAACTTTTACTCCAGAGTCTCTGGTTTATAGACCCAATACATTCTAAATACAGAACCATTTATCCAACTGTCCATCCAGAGCCTCTGGTTTATAGACCAGATACATCCTAAATCTAGAACCATTTTTTCAACTGTCCACCCAGAGCCTCTGGTTTATAGACCAGATATGTCCTAAATATAGAACCATTTATCCAACTGTCCATCCAGAGCCTCTGGTTTATAGACCAGATACATCCTAAATATAGAACCATTTATCCAACTGTCCATCCAGAGCCTCTGGTTTATAGATTGGATACATCCTAAATATAGAACCATTTATCCAACTGTCCATCCAGAGCCTCTGGTTTATAAACCAGATACATCCTAAATATAGAACCATTTATCCAATGTCCATCCAGAGCCTCTAGTTTATAGACCGTATACATCCTAAATATAGAACCATTTATCCAACTGTCCATCCAGAGCCTCTGGTTTATAGACCAGATATTTCCTAAATATAGAACCATTTAGCCAACTGTCCATCCAGAGCCTCTGGTTTATAGACCGTATACATCCTAAATATAGAGCTATTTATCCAACTGTCCATCCAGAGCCTCTGGTTTATAGACCAGATATGTCCTAAATATAGAACCAGTTATTCAACTGTCCATAAAGCTCTCTCAGGGTTGTTGGCTCTCATAACTGTGAGATAATGGACACCATGTCTTCTCTGGATCAGGATATGGGGAGGAAGAAGACTGATCTACAGTACAAGTTCTAATCAAGGCAGCAGAAAGAATGAACATCCCTACAGCACATAGAACAAGGGATAAAGCTCCTGATTTTCAGGATTTGATGGAAGTGATGCTGCAATTCTGTACCTCAAAGTATCTTAGTGGAGGATTTTTTTATTTTGGTAGAGTTGGCTGTTAGGGTGACATCAATGTGCACATTGGGTAAAAATAAGGTGCGCCGAACTAAGTGTAGAGATTAAGCCATAGGAGATTAATTATGCAAACGGCCAAATGGGTACTCACATAACATGAGAAAATAAAGAGCATGGTAATCAATGTCCTGGGTCACTGCGGGAGCTCCGTGGTGAGTGGCTGGCGATATGGCATCAGCAGGATGATGTGACAGCTAGCCAGGTCTCTGCCTCACAGTGGATGGAACCAACGTTGAACGCAGTGTAGAATGTGATTGGGGTATTCAGAGCTGAACCGAATGTGTTGTCAGGGCATGGGGATCAATCAGGTGACGTGCCCTGACGTCACATCCGGTTCAGCTCCGAGTACCCCGAGCGTGTTCTACGCTGCGTTCCATGCTGGTTCCATCCACCACGAGGCAGAGACCTGGCTACCTGTCACATCCACTCACCATGGAGCTGCCACAGTGACCCAGGACATTGATTACCACGCTCTTTATTTTCTCATGTTATGTGAGTACCCACTTGGCCGTTTGCATAATAAATCTCCTATGGCTTAACCTCTACACTTAGTTTGGCGCACCTTGTTTTTTTCCCTTTGCTTCCATTTAAGAGAACTGCTTCACTCACAGGGGAGCCACAAGTGTATTTTCTTGTAACTTCAAGGACATTGTAAACTTTTAATCTCCAGGATTTTGTGTACTTTCATATGGATCCTTTCTCATGATGGTACACTTTCTTATTATTAGATCCTGAACTGACTATGGCAATTGTTCTTGCACCATTCTTTTCTGTTTCTTTCAATGTGCACATTACATGCAGTGTTCAGTGACACTTATAGGATGGGGCTCACAATATAGACATTCCCGGCCACTGTGCACACAGAACAACGTCATGTCTACATATCCTCCATCATACATGGTCAATGATTCTCTTCAATTCCCATAAGGTGTCAGGATGTCACCGTCTATTTCTCCATGGAGGAGTGGGAGTATCTAGAAGGACACAAGGATCTCTACAAGGACGTCATGATGGAGAATCAGCCGCCCCTCACATCACCGGGTAAGAGGAGACTTTATTGTAAAGGAGAGAGCAGTACGGAGGGTCCACCTAGATCCCCCATCATCTGATAAACACATAAAAACAATGTATTCAGTCAGTGTGTGTGTTTTCTACAGATGGATCCAGTAATGGGAACCCACCAGAGAGATGTCACTGTCCTTTGTACTCCCAGGATTCCACACAGGAAGATCACACAATCCCTCACCATCATCAGGTAGATGGGACTGAGCAACTGTAACTTTTAAAGCATTGTAAGCTATCAGAGGACATTCTCTTATTGTAAGCCCTTGTTCCTGTTTACATGTATTATGTCATCTTTGGGGTTTAGGGTGAAGAACGGAAAGACATCAAAGTTGAGATTAAAGATGAAGAAGAAGAGAGGTTGGTGAGTGGAGATCAGCAGTCTATGGAGGAGGGGGAGATGATTATGGAAAGTAAACAGGAGGAATCTTCTCTACATGTGGGCACAAGTAAGTAATCAACACCAAATGCAGAAACTGTTCACATTTTTATTTTCTAATATGGGTATAAAGTATCTATTTACATTAGATGAAAAAATGTATATGTCTATCCAAGTCATCCTAAAGAAAAATAAAAATTTCAAAGCAGCAGTTGATCCATAGGACAAGTAGAATACCCATATACAGCTCAGCCTAATCTTCTTTAGAGTAATAGAATTCCTTCCTGATTCCAATAAACTATTCCCTGGATCAACAATCTACAATGTTTTTCCTTCAAATATTATTAGGTATTTTTAGTTTTTGTAAAAAGAAACACATCCAGTCATTTTTATAGTAATATACTAATTGATTGAGAACCAGACTATTCTTCATCCGCAGAGCTCTAATACAAAGCACCCCTTCCGTATACAGAGGTGAAACTTTTTTTTTTTTTTTTTTTTAATTACTTGCAATCTGTGCTGCTCTTGTTCAAAATAAAGAACATCACCTCCTTCTGTACAAGAAAGTCTGAGAAACCTTATTACTGACAGTAAGAACGTCATCAATGTATCTACCCCACTGCCCAATGTACTGTGTGTATTGTATACCATATGAAAGAATAATCTCTAGTCCTCATCAGAAGAAAACAAATATATTTACAACACTACCCAATGTTCCCAACAAATGAGGAGGAGATACTGTACACCATATGAAAGGTCCATCTCCATTCCTCAATATAATGTCATGTTCCCAACAAATGAAGAGGAGATACTGTACACCATATGAAAGGTCCATCTCCATTCCTCAATATAATGTCATGTCCCCAACAAATGAGGAGGAGATACTGTACACCATATGAAAGGTCCATCTCCATTCCTCAATATAATGTCATGTTCCCAACAAATGAGGAGATACTGTACACCATATGAAAGGTCCATCTCCATTCCTCAATTTAACATCATGCTCCCAACAAATGAGGAGATACTGTACACCATATGAAAGGTCCATCTCCATTCCTCAATTTAACATCATGCTCCCAACAAATGAGGAGGAGATACTGTGCACCATATGAAAGATCCATCTCCATTCCTCAATATAATGTCATGTTCCCAACAAATGAGGTGGAGATACTGTACACCATATGAAAGGTCCATTTCCATTCCTCAATATAATGTCATGTTCCCAACAAATGAGGTGGAGATACTGTACACCATATGAAAGGTCCATCTCCATTCCTTAATATAATGTCATGTTCCCAACAAATGAGGAGGAGATACTGTACACCATATGAAAGGTCCATCTCCATTCCTCAATATAACGTCATGTTCCCAACAAATGAGGAGAAGATACTGTACATTATATGAAAGGTCCATCTCCATTCCTCAATATAACGTCATGTTCCCAACAAATGAGAAGGAGATACTGTACATCATATGAAAGGTCCATCTCCATTCCTCAATATTATGTCATGTTCCCAACAAATGAGGTGTAGATATTGTACACCATATGAAAGGTCCATCCCCATTCCTCAATATATGGTCTTGTTCCCAACAAATGAGGAGGAGATACTGTACATCATATGAAAGGTCCATCTCCATTCCTCAATATAAAGGTTTTCTACCTGATGAGATGAATACACTGTACAGATGATCTCTTATATCACATCCACAGTCTTTTGACAGCTTATTAAAGCATTACATACACTCAGTATTATGGCCTGCTCTTTGCTGGTGTCAGGAGTCATATGTGAGGCCCCTGTATCTAGTAAATGGTCCATCACTGTTGTGCACCACATGAAAGGTCTATCTCCGTTCTTCAGTATGTTGTCATGTTTCCAAGAAATGAGTTGGAGGAAGGTCAATCTCTGTTCTCACAGTAACAACGTCATTACTACAAACAATGTTATCCAGTGCGGTTGGGTGTGTCGTAACCTTCATCTGGTTTGTATTGATATTTTATGTTATGATTGCACCCAATTCCATACCAGAGCTCTGAGATGCTGTAGAGCAGCCATTCTCAACCAGGGTTCTGTGGAACCCTGGGGTTCCTCCAGAGGTTCCTAGGGGTACCTTGAGCTGTGGCTGATGAACCACCTATTTGATGATGATGCAGAGTTCAAGGTTCAGGACCACTTAGCAAAGCCCAGCAGCATGACACCAAATATCTTTTTGGCTGTCTTTAAGGGTGGCATTCTAAACACCACTTTATGGGGGGGCATTCTTCCTATTGACCACTAATATAAGGAGCATTGTTCCTATTGAGCCCTGATGATTTGGTTTTAGTAAGGGTTCCTCGAGACATGAAAAGTTTTTTTGGAGTTCCTCTAGGGTTAAAAGGTTGAGGAAACCTGCTGCAGAGTGTTAGACCAACATACTGTATATGACTTCTGAATGAAAGGCATAAAGAATTATTATAACATTTAAACGTTGATTTCCAACAGGTGGACACTATGTCCTGAATAATGTATCTTCAGAATATAAAGGAGAAGAAAATCCCACCACACAACGTTCTCCAGGAGAAAACCCCAGTACACAAACACATCATAGACCTTATTATTTGGAGAGATCAATGGATCCCTCTAATCCTGAGGAATCTTCTGATAAATCACATACTATTACTCCAGATATACATCTGGGATCTCACAGTACAGATACATCAACAGATCCATCTAAACTCAAGGGGTCTTCCAGCCATGAAGGATCCCACACAGGAGAGCGTTCCTTGTCATCTACAGTGTCTGGTGAATTCTTTCAAAGAAACCAGAGAGCCTCCTACACACCAGGAAAGTCCAAGAGTGATTATCCTTTCTCATGTTCAGAGTGCGGGAAATGTTTCGGCCAGAAAGAAAACTTCCTTAATCACCAGAAGTTTCACACGGGTGAGCGTCCTTTCTTATGCTCTGACTGCGGTAAATGTTTCAGCGATAAGGCAACCCTTCTTACCCACCTGAAGATTCACACAGGGGAGCGTCCCTATTCATGTCCAGAGTGCGGGAAATGTTTCATTCAGAAAGTAGAACTTGTTAATCACCAGAGAATTCACACCGGAGAGCGTCCTTTCTCATGTTCAGAGTGTGGTAAAAGCTTCATTCAGAAAGGAAACTTTCTTAATCACCAGAGAACGCACACCGGTGAGCGTCCTTATTCATGTTTAGAGTGTGGGAAAGGTTTCATTCAGAAAAGTAGTCTTGTTGTTCACCAGAGAAATCACACAGGTGAGCGTCCTTTTTCATGTTCGGAATGCGGGAAATCTTTCACTCAGAAAAGCCAGCTTGTTATACACCAGGGAATTCACAAGGCTGAACGTCCTTTCTCCTGTTCAGAGTGTGGGAAATGTTTCCGTCAGAAAGGGAACTTTCTTAGTCACCAGAGGAGTCACACGGGTGAGTGTCCTTTTTCATGTTCAGAGTGCGGGAAATCCTTCACCCAGAAAAATCAACTTGTTATACACCAGGGAATTCACAAGGGTGAGCATCCTTTCTCATGTTCCGAGTGCGGGAAATGTTTCAGTCATAAGGGGAGCTTTCTCAGTCACCAGAGAAGTCACACAGGTGAGCGTCCTTTTTCATGCACAGAGTGTGGGAAATGTTTTAGTCACAAAGGAAACTTTCTTAATCATCAGAGATGTCATACAGGTGAGCGTCCTTTTTCATGTTCAGTGTGCGGGAAATGTTTCAAAGAAAAAGGACATCTTCTTAAACACCAGAGAATTCACACGGGTAAACATCCCTTTTCATGTTCAGAGTGCGGGAAATCTTTCACTACAAAAGGAGAACTTCTTGTTCACCAGCGAATTCACACTGGTGAACGTCCTTATTCGTGTTCAGAGTGCGGGAAAAGTTACATTCAGAAGGGAAAACTTCTTCTACACCAGAGAACTCACACGGGTGAGCGTCCCTATTCATGTACAGAGTGCGGGAAATGTTTTATCCAGAAAGGAGATCTTCTTAACCATCAGAGAATTCACACGGGGGAGCGTCCTTATTCATGTTTAGAGTGTGGGAAATCATTCTCTGTAAAACACAGACTTTACTTACACCAGAGAAGTCACACAGGTGAGCGTCCGTTTTCATGCTCAGAGTGCGGGAAATCTTTCACTCGGAAAGATAAACTTGCTGCGCACCAGAGAATTCACACAGGTGAGCGCCCTTTCTCATGTTCAGAGTGCGGGAAATGTTTCAATGAAAAAGGCTACCTTCTTATACACCAAAGAATTCACACGGGAGAGCGCCCCTTTTCCTGTTTAGAGTGCAGGAAATCCTTCAATCAGAAAGGCGAACTTCTTATTCACCAGCAGATTCACACCGGTGAGCGACCTTATTCGTGTTCAGAGTGTGGAAAAGGTTTCTCCCGGAAGGATATACTTGTTACACACCAGAGAACTCACACGGGTGAGTGTCCTTATTCATGTTCAGCGTGTGGGAAATCTTTCACTGAGAAACGATCACTTGCTGGACACCAGAGAACTCACACAGGTGAGCGTCCTTATTCATGTGCAGTGTGCGGGAAATCTTTCACTCAAAAACGCTCACTCGCTGGACACCAGAGGATTCACCTGGAATAACAACTTTTATGTTCAGACATGGGGAGTGTGGTAAAAATAACCACCAGAGAACCACATGTAATGTCCTTTTATGTTTAGAGTGCGGGAAAGGTTTCAGTTACAGAAATTCACTTATTGCACACCAGGATATTCACAAAGGCTAATATTTTTTCAAATTTGCTTATTTTAAAGTGATGGATAATAGAACTTTTTCTTGGGGGGTGATGTGATATACAAGACTATATACAAGATTTCAGTAATGAGAACGATATCATTAGCAGTAATCATGAAGAATCGTTCTTGCCAAATACATCCCTGGGAATTACAGACCAGTTAGCCTAACATCAATAGTATGCAAGCTCTTGGAGGGGATGATAAGGGACTATATACAAGATTTTAGTAATAAGAACGGTATCATTAGCAGTAATCAGCATGGATTCATGAAGAATCGTTCTGGCCAAACCAATCTACTAACCTTCTATGAGGAGGTGAGTTGCCATCTAGATAAAGGAAGGCCCGTAGACATGGTGTATCTGGATTCTGCAAAAGCATTTGACACAGTTCCCCATAAACGTTTACTGTACAAAATAAGGTCCGTTGGCATGGACCATAGGGTGAGTACATGGATTGAAAACTGGCTACAAGGGCGAGTTCAGAGGGTGGTGATAAATGGGGAGTACTCGGAATGGTCAGGGGTGGGTAGTGGGGTCCCCCAGGGTTCTGTGCTGGGACCAATCCTATTTAATTTGTTTATAAACGAATTAATGATGGGATGGGATAAACAGTTCAATCTCTGTATTTGCAGATGATACTAAGCTAAGCAGAGCAATAACTTCTCCGCAGGATGTGGAAACCTTGCAAGAAGATCTGAACAAATTAATGGGGTGGGCAACTACATGGCAAATGAGGTTCAATGTAGAAAAATGTAAAAGAGTGCATTTGGGTGGCAAAAATATGAATGCAATCTATACACTGGAGGGAGAACCTCTGGGGGGATCTAGGATGGAAAAGGACCTGGGGGTCCTAGTAGATGATAGGCTCAGCAATGGCATGCAATGCTAACAAAGCAAACAGAATATTGGCATTAAAAAGGGGATCAACTCCAGAGATAAAAGATAATTCTCCCGCTCTACAAGACTCTGGTCCGGCCGCACCTGGAGTATGCTGTCCAGTTCTGGGCACCGGTCCTCAGGAAGGATGTACTGGAAATGGAGCCAGTCCAGAGAAGGACAACAAAGCTAATAAAGGGTCTGGAGGATCTTAGTTATGAGGAAAGGTTGAAGAGACGCTTGAGAGGGGATATGATTTCAGTTAACAAATACCGTACTGGTGACCCCACAATACGTATAAAACTTTTTCGCGGAAGAGAGTTTAACAAGACTTGTGGCCACTCATTAAAATTAGAAGAAAAGAGATTTAACCTTAAACGTAAAGCAGTGGTTCTCAACCATACTTGTGCTGTGACCCCTTGATAAAATTTCCCAAGTTGTGGGGACCACTAACAGTGTGTTGTCAGCACCCAAGGCAAGACAAGGAATTTGCGCCTCTAACCCAGTATGTTTAGTGGTCCCTGAGTCCCTTCCACTCGTACAGTATTAAAACCCCTTATGATACATTTTAGGATGTACCACTCTCTCTCTTTGTTCTCCTTTCTTTCCCTTTTATCTCTCTCTATCCTAATTTCTTGTCCCCCCCCCCCCATTCCTCTCTCTAGCCGGCTTTCTTGTTCTTTCTCTCCCTTTTTCTTTGTCCCTCCCCCTCTTTTCCTCTCCCTTCCATGTATTCTCTATTTTTATTCCTTCTTTTACTCCTTGGTGGGGGGAGTTGTGGCGAGTGGCAATGCTGGGGGGGAGCTCTGATCAGCCAACTTAGCTGCTCTTGATCAAGGTCATCTGCTGATCTGAGAACTGTAGTGGGGAATTTTAATGGCAACTCTAATCACAGGTAGTGTTACTCACTGTGTCTCCGACTTTGTGGTGTCTCGTAGCAGTGACACCTGTGCCGAAATCAGGAGATAGGGTCTCCTCCAGCCCCTCCAACTTCACATTCCTCAGCAGTCAGCTGACCTCTAGTCTCTGCCCCCCAGCCATACCGTGAACTGAACGGGCAGCTGCAAAAAGGCTGGGAGAACGGTGTGGGCTTTAGGAACAGCCTAGGATTCGGTGACCCCTGGCAAATTGTCATTCGACCCCCAGGCGGTGGTCTCAGCGGGGAGCATTGATAGTTTCAATAAACTATTAGATAAGCACCTGAACGACCGCAACATACAGGGATATACAATAATATTGACATATAATCACACACATGGGTTGGACTTGATGGACTTGTGTCTTTTCGACCTCACCTACTATGTAACTATGTATGAATGCTGATGATGATCCCTCAACCTTGTATTTTTTGAAGACCTTCTCCTTTGCTTTTATATGCATTTTTACATTGGAGTTAAGCCATCCTGGACTTTTGTTCGCTCTTTTAAATGTATTACCCAATGGGATGCATTGGCTAATGCCCTTATTTAATATGCTCTTAAAGCAAACCCATCTCTCCTCCGTGTTCTTTGTTCCCAAGATTATATCCCAATTCATGCCTTCTAGCAAGGTTTGTAATTTAGGGAAGTTGGCGCTTTTGAAATTCAGTGTCTTTGTATTCTCCTTATTTTTCCTATTTGTGTGATTTATTCAGTTTTTCGGTCTTCTTTCTTTTGTTTAGCAAAAAAGAAAAAATCCAGTGGTGAATAAATACCACCAAAAGAAAGCTTTATTTGTCTCAAAAAAAATAATAAAATTTTCATATGGGTATAGTGCTGCATGACCGCGCAATTGTCATTCAAAGTCTGACAGCGCTGAAAGCTGAAAATTGGCCTGGGCAGGAAAGGGGTGAAAGTACCCGGTAGGCAAGTGGTAATCATGTATTCTGATTTTCTAAAATAATAAAAACAAAAATAAAATACTCTACATTTTACAATATTCTGTTTGGAGCCTTTTTGAAAAGTAACATAACTTTCAGATGATTGGTGATTGGAATGTACTCAGTTCGTAGAGAATCATCCATTGGTGTTTTATTAGTGAAATGAAGAGTGCAGAAGGTCCAGTTCCACGTGTGTTTGCTAACTACAAATCCCATATAGACTATTCCCATTGCCGCCATCTTGGTTCTCCATAAATGTCAGCTCCATAAATGTCACAATCATTATCTTCATCAGTGATCCAGAGGTCATACCCATCAGTGGCTTATAATGTATTCTTTTATATCAGTGGTAAGCAAAGGAGGGACCTTCTTACGTTACCAGTAAGCTGAGATTAGCCCTGATTACGTTGAAGAAGTGCCTCCCTATATTGAAGGTCAATGTGAAGAATGTCCCATAGATTGGAGATCAGAAAATAATTTACCTTTTGTGGTGGTCAGTGGTAAGAGTGCTCTTTTTAGAAAGCCAAACAGATCTTTGTGTAGCGCTACCCCTGTAGTGGCCGTTGATAATGTCTGGTTCTGCCCTAATAGTACAGAGGCTACCCACCACCACAAGCACCAGTCCATGCACACCAGCTCCAGTAACTCAGTCTAGGGCAGGGGTGTCAAACTCAATTTCGTTGCAGGCCACATCAGCATTATGGTTGCCCACAAAGAGCCAGTTGTATTTTGTAAGACCATGTATGCAGGGTTCAGGGGTGCACTATGTACAGAGTGCAGAGTTCAGGAGTACGCTATGTGCAGGGTTCAGGAGTACACAATGTGCAGAGTTCAGGAGTACGCTATGTACCGAGTGCAGGGTTCAGGAGTACACAATGTGCAGAGTTCAGGAGCACACTATATACAGAATGTAGGATTTAGGAATACGCTCTGTAAAGAGTGCAGGGTTCAGGAGTATGCTATGGATAGAGTGCAGGGTTCAGGAGTACGCTATGTACAGATGGCCAAGTTCAGGAGCACGCAACGTACAGAGTGCAGGGTCCAGGAGTACACTGCATACAGAGTGCAGGGTTCGGGAGTACGCTACGTACAGCGTGTAGGGTTTAAGGGTGTATTATGTACAGTGTGCAGGGTTCAGCTCTCTCTCACAGGCTGTCCACATCTCACCTCCACCCTTCCTCCTTTGACCTCTGGTCATCAGTGGGTAGAATGTCCCCTTACATTGGTCATCAGTGGGAGGAATGTCTCCTTACATTGGTTATCAGTGGGAAGATGTCCCCTTACATTGGTCATCAGTGGGAGGAATAATCCTAAGTGAAAATTGGGCCCAAAGTGTCAATATTTTGTGTGACCACCATTATTTTCCAGCACGGCCTTAACCCTCTTGGGCATGGAGTTCACCAGAGTTTCACAGGTTGCCACTGGAGTCCTCTTCCACTGATGATATCACGAAGCTGGTGGATGTTAGAGACCACCTTCCGTTTGAGGATGCCCCACAGATGCTCAATAGGGTTTAGGTCTGGAGACATGCTTGGCCAGTCTATCACCTTTACCCTCAGCTTCTTTAGCACCCACCGGGTAAGGCGACCCCGAGAGATATGCTATACAATGCACAGAAGCTGTCAGGGATACTGGATGCGGATCAGTCAAAGGATACTAAGATGCCTCATGTTCTCGGGACTGTTGAGCAAGAATGGTCTGCCATCTTGCCTGCTACTGATACTGAGGATACCAATATGCCTATGCGGTCTGCTTCCCCGGAACCGGAGACAGGTGACTCTAAGCAGCTCAGGAAATGTGATGGAGGATGTACAAACCTGCGCACTTTCTCTAAAAACACAGCCTCTGGTCTTTAACTCTTTCTAGCTTATTGAGTCCCATTCGTATTAGAATATATTGAAATACAGTATATTAGTTGGACAATAAATCTTAAAGATGGCTCATTGACATCTAAGGCCCTTGTGGCAACTCAGAGTTGTACTTCAGGGCAGGACCTCACTGGGAAGGTTCCTGTGTTTCTTCTCTACTCAGAAGTTTCTTACCACCTCCATAAGGGGGGGCGGCACTGTAGTCTACGTCCTTGTAGCACACTATTGCAGCCAATATCTTTAGGGAGGCCTAAGCACAAGACTGATGTTATAGCAGCATCTTCTCAGGGTAAAGCCCTGGAAGGAAGACCATGTGCCAAGAAGTGCCTGAGATGCTTAATATCTCTCCCAGCATGCATAGCAGGCCCACCCAGGCTGCAGAGTGGCCAAGTCTTAATCACTTGCTGTTTGATCGTTTTACATAAGCAGCTGTCTCTTGAGCGTGGGAGGTCATTTTAAAATGGCACCCTTTTGAAATGTTCATGCACACCCTCTAGCACATGTGCAAACATGCTCGGCAATTGCTGTGTCCATCGTAAAAATGGCAGATCATAGAGCAGAGTTTAGGGCCAATTAAATTGGCCCTGTACCATATGATCACTGGGACCAATACCAGGGATCACAAATGTAAACAAAAGCTGTGTTTTGCAGCCAACACGCTATTTCCTCTCACAGATCAGACAGAGTATGAGACAAAACAGAGTGTTTCAGTAAAGTGTCCCTCAGTGCTAGTCACACCAGTACAGTTTCACCAGTCCAGTGTAGCCAAGTCAGCTCAGTAACAGTGTTCCTGATCGCCAAAACACGAGTCTCTATGTCACTAGACCAGTGCAGGCGGCAACAGTCTTCTTGATCACCAACACACCAGCCCCAGTGTCATCAGGCCAGTGTAAGTCAACACTGTTAAGTAACAGTGTTCAGGATCACCATGCCCAGTGTTCAGGATCACCACCATACCACTCCCAGTGTCACCAGACCAGTATAAGAAAGTAACATTGTTCCCGATCATCACCACATCATTCCCTGTGTCACCAGACTGGTGCGGCAAGCTATAGTAATCTTGATCACCACCACACCAGTTTCAGTGTCAGCAGAGCAGTATAACCCCTCAACAGTGTTCCTGATCACCATCACACCAATCCCAGTGTTACCAGACCAGTGTACGCCAGCAACAGTTTTCCTGGTTACTACCTACACCAGTCCACCACACCAGTCCCAGTGTCACAAGACCAGGGTAAGCCACCAACAGAGTTCCTGATTGCCGCCACATCAGTTACAGTGTTGCCAGACTAGTGTAAGCCAGCACTAATGTTGAAGATCACTGTATTACCAGACTGGTGTAAGCCAGAAACAGTGTTCCTGATCGCTTCTACATCAGTCCAGTATCACAAGGCCAGTGCAGCCAGCAAAAATGTTCCTGATCACTACCCAACCCAGAGCCAGTGCAATCAGCAACTGTGTCTGTGGTTGCCACCAAAATAGTACAGCATCATCAGGGCCAGTGCAGCCAGCAACAGTGTTCCCGGTAGCTAGCCACACCTGTGCTAATGTCAGCAGAACTAGTGGAGCCAACAGTGCTCCTTATCGCTGCCTTCCCAGTGTCACTAGCCCAGTGTAAACCAGCAACAGTGTTCCTGATCGCTATCACACCAGGGTTACCGGACCCAGTGTAAGTCAGAAAGTGTTCCTGATCGCCGCCACATCAGTTCCTGTGCAGCCAGACCAGTGTAAGCCAGCAGTGTTCTTGATCACTAATTACACCAGTCCCAATGTCACCAGACCAGTGTAAGCCAGAAACAGTGTTCCTGATTCCACATCAGTGTCAGATTACTAGATCAGTGCAGCAAGCGACAATGTTCCTGTTCGCTAGCCACCCTAGTGCAAGTGTCACAAGAACCAGTGCAGCATGAAACAGTATTCCTGATTGCCACCATGCTAGTACAGTGTGACAGGAGCCAATGCATCCTGTAACCGTGTTCTTAAATGGCAGTCACACCAGTGCTATTGTCACCCGAAAGAGTGAAGCCAGCAGCAGTAATCATGGTTACCACCACACCATGGCAGTGTCGCCTCTACCCGAACCAATCCTTTGCCTGTTTGCTGATCAAACACTTTTGCCTGCTGCCTGTACTGACCCATCTGTGTGTCCATTATCTTGCTCAGAAGCCAGGCACAGCCATCATCTGGTTTCTGCAACCACAGGAACTCTTGTTCATCCCTTTACTTCCTGGCTAGTAAACATGGCATTCCTGGGGGCAGCAACATGCCAGTAGGTTAGGCTTGCTTGGCTTAAAGGAAAGGGAGCTGCTATAGGTGACACTACACTGAGATATAGTTCCTGACCACACATACAGAGGCGACCATTGCAGTACACTGTTTTTGATACAATATTGGTTGTTTTTTTATCATATACAAGATACAAGGTCCAGTACATAATCAGTCCAAACATTGAAACAGCCTGACATATGTGGTATCCCCATATTTGGGAGGGGTAGCAGAACGTGTTTGGGGTATAAGTCTAAGTCTGCCCATACTGTCTATAAAGAATATCTACCCTATGACAACTCCCTATTTCCCAATTTTCCAAAATCATGCGGCAGACAAATGAAATCTTCAAAAGACTCACCATACCTCTTAAAATATACCTTGGGGTGTTTACTCTCCAAAATGTGGTAATTTTTTGGGTGTTATTACTTTCCTGGTGCTCAGGGGCCTCCAGATACGGGATAGGTAGCCAGGAAATTAGATGCTCCTTGAAAGAATGAAGGTGTTCCTTGGATTTGGGGCCCCTCAATGCATGTAGGCTGCAAAAAAGCCTCACACATGTGGTATCCCCATACTTGGGAGGAGATGAAGAATGGGTTTTTGGGGTGAAATTGTAAGTATGCCCATACAACGTGTAAGACATATCTTATTGCATTAACATATGACAGCTCCCCATTTTCCAAAAACTTCTGGAAGACAAAATCTTCAAAAGACTCACCATGCCTCCTAAAAAATGCCTTGGGGTGTTTACTCTCTGAAATGTGGTATCCCCATACTTTGGAGGAGCTGAAAATGTGTTTTCCAAAATGTGGTAGTTTTGTGGGTGTTATTACTGTCCTTGTGCTCCAGGGCCTCCAAAAATGGGATAGGTAGTCACAATATTAGATGCATAATTTATGCCCATTGAAAAAATGAAGGTGTTCCTTGAATTTGGGACCCCTCTATGCTTCTAAGCTGCAAAAAACTTACTTGGGAGACATAACAGGATGTGTTTTGGGGTATAAGTATGCCCATACTGTGTGTAAGACATATCTTATTACAATAACATATGACAGCTCCCCATTTCCCAAAAACTTGTGGCAGACAAAATCTTAAAAAGACTCACCATACCTATTATAAAATACCTTGGGGTGTTTACTCACCAAAATGTGGTCATTTTGTGGGTGCCATTACTGTCCTGGTGCTCCCGGGCCTCCAAAAATGGGATAGGTAGCCAGGAAATTAGTTGCATAATTTATGCCCCTTGGAAGAATGAACGTGTACCTTGGATTTGGGGACCCTCTATGCATCTAGGCCAGTGTTTCTCAATTCCAGTCCTCAAGGCGCCCCAACAGGTCATGTTTTCCGTATTTCCCTCAGATGAAACGTCTGTGGTAATTACTAAGGCAGTGAAACTGATCAAATCACCTGTGCAAAATAATGGAGAACCTGAAAACATGACCTGTTGGGGCGCCTTGAGGACTGGAATTGAGAAACACTGATCTAGGCTGCAAAAAAAGTCTCACACATGTGGTATCCCCATACTTTGGAGGACTAGCAAAATGTGTTTTAGGGTATAAATCTAAGTATGCCCATACTACATGTAAGCAATATCTTAAAATTAACATATGACAGGCCCCCATTTTCCAAAAAAACTTGTGGAAGACAAATAAAATCTCCAAAAGACTCACCATGCCTCCTAAAAAATACCTTGGAGTGTTTACTCTCTAAAATGTGGTAATTTACTTTACTAAATAGGTGTTATTACTTTCCTAGTGCCCCAAAGCCTCCAGATACAGGATAGGTAGCCAGGAAATTTGATGCATAATTTATGCCCCTTGGAAGAATTAAGGTGTTCCTTGGATTTGGGGCCCCTCAATGCATGCAGGCTGCAAAAAAGCCTCACACATGTGGTATCCCCATACTTGGGAGTAGTTGAAGAATGAGTTTTTGGGGTGAAATTGTAAGTATGCCCATACTGCATGTAAGAAATATCTTATTACATTAACGTATGACAGCTCCCCATTTCCCAAAAACTTGTGGCAGACAAATAAAATCTTCAAAAGACTCACCATACCTTCTAAAAAATACCCTGGGGTGTTTACTCACCAAAATGTGGTAATTTTGTGGGTGCCATTACTGTCCTGGTGCTCCAGATACATGATAGGTAGCCAGGAAATTGTATGCATAATTTATGCCCCTTGGCAGAATGAAGGTGTTCTTTGGATTTGGGGCCCCTCAATGCATGTAGGCTGCAAAAACGCCTCACACATGTGGTATCCCCATATTTGGGAAGAGTTGAAAAATGGGTTTTTGGGGTGAAATTGTAAGTATGCCCATACTGCATGTAAGAAATATCTTATTACATTAACATATGACAGCTCCCCATTTCCCAAAAACGTGTGGCAGACAAATAAAATCTTCAAAAGACTAACCATACCTCTTAAAAAATACCCTGGGGTGTTTACTCACCAAAATATGGTCATTTTGTGGGTGCCATTACTGTCCTGGTGCTCCAGGGCCTCCAAAAATGGGATAGGTAGCCATGAAATGTGATGCATAATTTATGCCCCTTGAAAGAATGAAGGTGCTCCTTGGATTTGGGGCAGAATACATTTTGGCCTAAATTTATGAAGAATGGTTCTTTATTTGCAAAATTTTATAACAAAAAACAAACTTTTTTCTAAAAACGTTTGGTCTTTTTTTCTTTTATATAGTAAAAGTGGTGAAGAAACGCAACCAAAAGAAAGCTCTATCAGTCTCAAAAAAATTATATAACGTTTATTTGGGTACAGTGTTGCACGACTGAAGAAGAAGAAATTAGCTTGCCTGAATTCTTTGGTGTGCAATAAAAAAAATTCTGTAACTGAAACATTTCCTGCACTCTAAACACAGATGAGGAACACACTCAAACTCATGTGAATCAAGACAAGAGTATTTTTCTGAATGAAACTTTTCACGAAATCTGAACATGAATAAAGACGTTCAACTTTGTGAATCCTCTGGCGTCTAAGAAGTATTACTTTCGGGGTGAAGCATTTCCCACACTCTGAACATAGTTAGAGACGCTCACCCATGTGAGTTTCCTGGTGTCTAAGAAGGTCTCCTTTCTGAGTAAAACATTTCCTGCACTCTGAACATGAAAAGGGACGTTTACCTGTGTGAATTTTCTGATGTTGAAGAAGGTTTCCTTTCTGAATAAAACATTTCCCACACTCTGAACATGAGTATGGACGCTCCCCTGTGTGAATTCTCTGATGTTTAAGAAGGCATCCTTCCTGAGTGAAACATTTCCCGCACTCTGAACATGAATAGGGACGCTCACCTGTGTGACATCTCTGGTGTCTAATAAGACTTTTTTTCTCAGTGAAAGATTTCCCGCACTCTGAACATGAATAAGGATTCTCACCCGTGTGACTTCTTTGATGTATAAGAAGTTTTCTCTTCGCAGTGAAATATTTCCCGCACTCTGAACATGAAAAGGGACGCTCACCTGTGTGATATCTCTGGTGTGTAAGAAGGTCTCCTTTCTGAGTGAAACATTTTCCACACTCTGAACATGAATATGGGCGCTCTCCTGTGTGACACCTCTGGTGTCTAAAAAGACTTCTTTTCTCAGTGAAACCTTTCCCGCACTCGGAACATGAATATGGACTCTCACCTGTGTGAATTACCTGATGTTTTAGAAGGCTTTCTTTTTGAATGAAACATTTCCCGCACTCTGAACAAGAATATGGGCGCTCGCCTGTATGAATTTTCTGATGTTTACCAAGGTGTCCTTTCTGAATAAAACATTTCCCGCACTCTGAACATGAATAGGGACGATCACCTGTGTGAATTCTCTGATGATTTAATAGGCTTTCTTTCCGAATGAAACATTTCCCGCACTCTAAACATGAATATGGACGCTCACCTGTGTGAATTATCTGATGCTTAAGAAGGTTTGCTTTCCGAATGAAACATTTCCCGCACTCTGAACATGAATATGGACGCTGATCTGTGTGACATATTTGGTGTCTAATAAGACTACTTTTCTCAGAGAAACATTTCCGGCACTCTAAACATGAATAGGTACCCTCACCAGTGTGACTTTTCTCATGCTTAAGAAGGTCTCTGTTTTCTGTGAAAAGTTTCCCACACATTGAACATGACAATGAACTCTCTTCTGTGTGATCTCCTTCCTGCCCTGAAGAAGATTCCTCAGGAATAGACGGATCTATTAAAGTATTTCTACTGTGAGATCTTAGAGTCCTGGAATGTGATTTATCAGAAGATTCCTCAGACGTATTCCGGACATTATGGTCATCTGCTGAGAAATAATTTTACAATAAATGTTAAAAGAATTTTTTAAACCTTCCATTCAGGAGTCATATATGTTGATTGATCTTTGTCATGCAAGTGGGTGCAATCAGAAGAGAGAGCAAAATATGAACACAAACCAGATAAAAGATATAAGGAACCCCAAACCACACTGGGTGACATTCTGCATTGTTGACCTTGTTACTGTTAAAACAGGAGATGGACCTTAATTTACCTAATTACTAAAAAATACACCATACTTAAGAACAGAGATGGACCTTTCATATAGTGTACAGTATCTCCTCCTAATTTGTTGGGGACATGACATTATATTAGGGAATGTAGATGGACCTTTCATATGGTGTACAGTATCTTCTCCTCATTTGTTGGAAACATGACGTTATATTGAGGAATGGAGATGGACCTTTCATATGGTGTACAGTATCTCCACCTCATTTGTTGGGAACATGACATTATATTAGGGAATGTAGATGGACCTTTCATATGGTGTACAGTATCTTCTCCTCATTTGTTGGGAACATGACGTTATATAGAGGAATGGAGATGGACCTTTCATATGGTGTACAGTATCTCCACCTCATTTGTTGGGAACATGACATTATATTAGGGAATGTAGATGGACCTTTCATATGGTGTACAGTATCTTCTCCTCATTTGTTGGAAACATTGGGCAGTGTGGTAAATATAATTGTCTTTTTCCGATGATGACCACAGATGAGTTTTTCATATAGTGTGCAATACATTGTGCGGTGAAGTAGGTACATCGATGGTTTTTTTACTGTCAGTAATAAGGTTTCTCAGTTTTTCCTGTACAGAAGGATGCAATGTTCTCCACTTTGAACAAGAGCAGATTGCATGTAATTGGAAGAAAGAAAGCTTTCACCTCTGTATAAGGAAGGGGTGCTTTGTTTTTAATGCTGTGCAGATGAGGGATTGCCTGGTTCTCGATGACTCGGTATGTTATTAAAAAAAAATGACTGGATGGGTTTCTTATTACTAAAAAAGGCTACTAAAAATTGTAGGAAAAACATTGTAGAATGTTGATCCAGGGAAATGTCTATTGGAATCAGTAATTCTTTGAATCTAAAGAAGATTAGGCCGAGCTGTATATAGGTATTCTGTCCTGTGGATCAACTGCCTCTTTGAAACCTTTCTTTTTCTTTAGGGTGACTTTCATAGACATACTTTATACTCATAGAAGTAAAATAAAAATGTGAACTGTTTCTGCATTTAGTGTTGATTACTTACTTATATCCATATGTAGAGAAGATTCTCCGTGCTTACTTTTCATAATCATCTCCCCCTCCTCCATAGACTGCTGATCTCCACTCACCAACATCTCTTCTTCTTCTTTGTCGTCAACCTTAATGTCTTTTAGTTTTTCATCCTAAAACCCAAAAATGATAAAATACTTTTATAAACAAAGAACAAGAGATTTCATGGAAGAATGTCCTCTCATAGCTTAGAATATTTTTGAGTTCTAATTGCTCAGTCCCACCTACCTGATGATGGTGAGGGATGGTGTGATCTTCCTGTGTGGAATCCCAAGAATACAGAGGACCTCCCCCTCCCATAGACTGCTGAGCTCCATTAATTAGTGTCTCTTCTTCTTCCTCTTTCCTCTGCTGATCCCCAAACCTCTCTTCTTTTTCCACTTTAACCTCAACTTTGATGTGTTTCAGTTCTTCACCCTAAAGCACAAATATGATAGAATGGATTTGTAAAAAAAACAAAACAATAGATGACAGAAGAATGTTATCTCGAAGCTTAGAATTCTACAACGTATTTGAGTTCTAGTTTCTCAGTCCCATATACCTGATGATGGTGAGGGATGGTGTGATCTTCCTGTGTGGAATCCCAAGAATACAGAGGATGAGGACATCTCTCTGGTGGGTTCCCATTACTGGATCCATCTGAAGGAAACACACACACTGACTGAATACATTGTTTCTATGTGTTTATCAGATGATGGGGGATCTAGGTGGACCCTCTGTACTGCTCTCTCCTTTACAATAAAGTCTCCTCTTACCCGGTGATGTGAGGGGTGGCTGATTCTCCATCATGACGTCCTTGTAGAGATCCTTGTGTCCTTCTAAATACTCCCACTCCTCCATGGAGAAATAGACAGTGACATCCTGACACTTTATAGAAATTGAAGAGAATCATTGACCATGTATGATGGAGGATATGTGGACATGACACGAGTATATATGTGCATATGTAGACACATGTTCTGTTCAGTGGCCCGGAAATGTCTATATTGTGAGCCCCGTCATAGTAGTGTCTCTGAACACTACATGTACTGTACACATAGGTCTGGGGGCATCTGGGGGCATATGGTGAGGGGCCAAAGAGAATCAACAATCCTCCGCTAACATACTGTATAGAATTGCATCATCACCTCCACCAAACCACAAAAATCAGGAGATTTATCCCTTATTCTCTGTACTTTAGGGATGTTCATTCCTTCTGCTGCCTGGATTAGAACTTCTTCCTCCCCATATCCTGATCCAGAGAAGACATGGTGTCCATTATCTCACAGTGATGAGAGCCAACAACCCCGAGACAGCTTTATGGAGGATGGATAAATGGTTCTATATTTAGGATGTATCCGGTCTATAAACCAGAGGCTCTGGATGGACAGTTGGATAAATGGTTCTATATTTAGGATGTATCCGGTCTATAAACCAGAGGCTCTGGATGGACAGTTGGATAAATGGTCCTATATTTAGGATGTATCCGGTCTATAAACCAGAGGCTCTGGATGGACAGTTGGTTAAATGGTTCTATATTTAGGATGTATCCGGTCTATAAACCAGAGGCTTTGAATAGACTGTTGGATAAACGGCTCTATATTTAGGATTTATCTGTGTACATATTAAAATAGCGCAAACTTCTCTGCTGAATTTAAAGGATATCACAGTGACTATGGAGGAAGAGAACGGAGGGTTACTGGCTGTAAATGTAAAACAATTCTTATTACCTCCTCTGCCTCCGGTTGCATGAATATTGCTCTATACTTCCTACATACTTTCCTCGTTCTAGGAACTTCCTGTCTGTAGATGACATCACTTCCTGTCTGTAGAAGACATCACTTCCGGTGTGTATCTTCTATCACTTCCTGTTTTTGCATTCCACTGAGAATAAGTGAGATCCCCACCTTGTGGAAAAAATATAAAGTGCATCCTATGTTTTTAAATACTTTGCCGCTTCGTGGTTTGCTCTGCAGTTTTGTTTCTTGATATGACATACAAATAAAAAAAATCAAACAATAAAAAAAAAAAAAAAAAATGTTTTAAATAATTTTAGTTGTATGTTAAAATTTAGAATACATAGAAGTATGAATTAACAACTGAGATACAACATTGTTTTGAAAAAAATGTACAATATATTTATATCTATAAATTATGACCCAGTTTGAAGCAGAAGGTCTTCAGCACTAAAGATAGTTCAGAAAAAACATTTGTTTTTGAGTTTCAAACATTCCTTCTATGAACACTTACGCGACATACAGTAGTCGGTGTCAGTGGAATAAAATAAGTTCAATCGCTGGTGTTAATAGAATAAACTAATTGCCATTGTTGGTGTCAGCGGAATAAAATAAACCACATCAATGATGTCAGTGGGATAAAAACAGTCTAATTGTTGGTGTCAGTGGGATAGAATAAGTCCCATTGTTGGTGTCAGTGGGATAAAATGAGTCACATCATTGGTGTGATAAATACTATATTACCAAGAGTATTGGGACGCCTGCCTTTACACACACATGAACTTTCATGGCATCCCAGTCTTAAAGCGGAAGTAAACCCATCCAGAAAACCGTTTAATTTACGGCACGTGCCGGAAATGTAACACTCCCATTGGTTGTGCTCTCAACCAAACTGTCAAACCATCCAATGGTTGGTGTCATAACTGATCACATGGGAAGCATCATGGCAGTTGTAGTTTAAACAGAGGCAAAGATGACAGCTTCCTTGGCTGAAAACCATAGGGGGTTTACTTACACTTTAAGCCTCGTACACACGATCGGATTTTCGGCAGGGAATTGTGTGATTACAGAGTGTTGGCCTAAAATCCGACCGTTAGTACGCTCCATCAGACAATTGTTGTGCAACTTTCCGCCAACAAATGTTGGATAGCAGGCTAGTATATTTTCGGCGGACAATTTTCGTATTGTGTGTACACAAGTCCGTCACACAAAAGTCCAAAGTACAAACACGCATGCTTGGAATCACTGCTCACCAAACACGACATTAGCAGAAGGTGCCCAAAGGGTGGCGGTCAAGAGCTGAAATTCCACGTAGTACATCACTACGTTCGTATTTGTTGGCCGACAATTGTGTGCCATTAGTATGCAAGACAAGTTCCTGGCACACGCCCTTCGGACAAAAGTCTGACGCTCTGTTGGCCAACAATCTGATCGTGTGTACGAGGCTTTAGTCTGTAGGGTTCAATATTGAGTTGGCCCACCCTTTGCAGCTATAACAGCTTCAACTCTTCTGGGAAGGCTATCCACAAGGTTTAGGAGTTTATAGGAATGTTTGACCATTTTTTTGGATGAGAAGACCTGGCTCACAGTCTCCACTCTAATTCATCCCAAAAGTGTTTTATCAGGCTGAGGTCAAGATCAGCAGGTGTACAGACCTGGGAAGTTAGCACGGGGATGGTGGGAACCTCTCAGAATGGGCACAGCGGGTGTACAGATCCAGAAACTGAGCACAGGGATGGTGGAAGCCCCTCATAATGGGCACACAGGGATGGTGGGAACCCTTCATAATGGGCACAGCAGGTGCACAGACCCGGGAGCTTAGCACAGGGATGGTGGGGACCCCTCATAATGGGCACAGCAGGTGTACAGACCTGGGAACTTAGCACAGGGATGGTGGGAAGCCCTCATAATGGGCACAGCAGGTGTACAGACCCGAGAGCTTAGCACAGGGATGGTGGGGACCCCCCATAATGGGAACAGTAGGTGTACAGACCCAGAAACTCAGCACAGGGATGGTGGGAAGCCCCCATAATGGGCACAGCAGGTGTACAGACCTGGGAGCTTAGCACAGGGATGGTGGGGACCCCTCATAATGGGCACAGCAGGTGTACAGTAGGGGTGCACATCTTCAGTGGTCTCACGATTTGATTCAATTACAATTATCAGGTCAAAGATTCGATTCGATTCCGCGATGCATCACAATTGCTGGTTTTCATCAACAAATTCAAGCAGTCAGAAGAACTGAAGGATGGAAGAATCAAAGGATGGAGGAGTCTGGGGATAGAAAGGAGGAATCCATGAATTGAAATGGAAGGATGGAGGAGTCTGGGGATAGAAAGGAGGAATCCATGAATTGAAATGGAAGGATGGAGGAGTCTGGGGATAGGGAAGGAGGAATCCATGAATAGGGAAGGAAGGATGGAGAAGTCTGGAGATAGGAACTAAAGGATGGAAGGAGTCCGGGGATAGAACTGGAGGATGGATGAGACCCTATTTCTGTGGCTAATATGCTGTGGCTCCCACTGAAAGACAGAGCTCACCTCTCAAACCCCATTACTAAACACTCCCTAACCATATGGGACAAATTTAGGGGCACCCGCAATCTCCAATCCCAGCACAACCCCCTACTCTCCTTCCTCAGAAATCCTGCCTTTTACCCAGCTTGGGAATCCCCTTCGGCGTTCACGGCCTGGTCTAACGCGAACCTATTCAGACTCCATATGCTAGTCTCTAACAATGGTATCCATGCATTCCCAACCTTATGCTAAACTTTTGGACTCCCTAGAACTGAACTCTTTTGTTACTTATAAGTAAAAAATTTCTATATGCCCTTCCTCCAGACGGGATCACCACTAAACCAAATTACACTATTTGAACACATCTGTAAGAATGACCCACACATCAGAGGACTGATTTCACTCCTATATCAACATCTTAATGCAATTCCAAACGCTGCACTACCATCTTACACCACCAAATGGACGCAAGACATGGAGTGCACATTCGAGATCCCAGATTGGTCCAGCATATGGCTAGCCACCAAATCCTCCTCCCCCAGATAGCTTGACACTTGAAACCATTTATAAGGTTCTAGCACGATGGTATCTAGTACCAGCTAGAATTACAAAATTTGTCCCATCATACCCAGGGACTTGCTTTCGGGGTTGATCTGATCCGGGCACCCACATTCACATATGGTGGCAATGCCCAGTCGCCCAAGAATTCTGGAAAAAACATTTTGCTATGGCCTCCAAAGCCTTGGAAACCGATAATTCTCTCCAACCCACCCACAGCCCTTTTGAACCTTAAACCAGCTGAACTTATACTCAATTCCGATTACTCATCCACCACCTTGCCACTGTAGCCAAACAAACCATAGCCACGGCATGGAAATCCCAAACCTTGGTTGTGGCTGAAGCCAAACATAGGATGAATAGAGCCCTTGTCTTCGCCAAAATGACAGCTATTGAAAACGATAAAATAAAGAAATTTGACAAAATATGGCAACCATGGGTCAAGCACTGCTTACCTCCTGACTTTGACAAGTCTCCGTTATTGCCTTGTTAATAAATGCACCCTACCACCTATTAGAAACATTTCCTGACCACAAACCGCACTACCATTATGGTAGAATTTCTCCCCCTCTTTCTCTTCCCCTCTCACTTTCTCTTTCATGTTGATCTACTAGGAGTAGGCATTGTGTAGTGACACTTGCCATTCACAAACTCTCGAGGAACTATGACCCACCACATGCCCGCACCTGGGCCTTTCACCCCTTTACTTTCCTAAATCTACCCTCAACCATATGGCCCATCTATATGGAATATCCTTTCACCTTCCAATCTATAGCTTGTTACCGAAGTTGAACCCATACCAATCTACCACAAATTATGTCCTTTACAACTCTCTTATCAGACTAATTTTTCACGTGAATGTAGGTAGTGACATGAAGTACACACTACTTGCATACTCCCTATACCACACCTCTAGCTACAGTCAAGGACGAAATGTTATCTGACAGACGTGCCCCCACCCATTCACAGTTTGATCCCATTAGGGGTGAGCGGGTGGACTGGAGGCACACCCCACATCATACAATGGCCCTATGTTTCGGTCCTCTTTGTTAACCTGTTTTATTGGTTTTGTATTAATTATACTTTACATGTTCACCCTCCGGCGCATAAGCTTACATATGCTAGTGTTCGAAGAAATTGTATCCCATGTAACTGCTTATAAACTTTTCTGTCTTTCTGTCAGTAATCGTGGTTCCAGAGGCAAAGTAACTGGTGATCTCTCCTGGGTCGTATTCAGCCATCATGGGTTGAGGAACCTCCAGCCTCGGCGCTCCCAGATGCGCCATGTTTCCTTTCAGGCCACGAGGTCTCAGCATGAGGATCCAAGATGGTGACCCGAACAGTAATGCGTCCTCCTCTGCAGAGACTCCTCCCCCTGCCAACGGATTGGTGCAAAAGTTCTTTGGGAACTGTGGCGCCCACCTTCTTCCGGCTGCGGCGCCAAAACTATAATGGAGTATATTTTGGATCCTGTAATAACCCTCACAGTGCTGGCAGGAAGTGTCAAAAGACCAGGCTGATCCTCTCCCCTGAGCAATGAGACTTGGTGGTTCTTCCCCACATTGTAGTGGTATAGGACACACGACAACACAGTCTATAAGAAGGGTAAATGTTACTTGCCACCTTCCCACGGAGCCAGCCAAAATCCCAATGGAGCTGAAGCCGGTTGCTATGGGCGACTGCTGCAAGGACAACGCCTTAGCCCCACGTTTGGCGTCAAATGTAGCAAGGTCTCTGGCCTTGTCCAGTCTAATGAGAACTTTCCAGGCCAAAGATAGCTGACATCCTTCAATATGTAGTGGGGTGTGAAGCCTAGTGGTTGCAAAGATGGTGAAAGCCATTGGGTGCCAGACACTTCTTGGATGTAAAAGAGGTTTTATTTCTCTCCCGGTCTCTCACTGGACCCTCTGATTCACTGACTTTGAATCCCTTGAGCTCCTCCAATCTTGGTATCACCCTCAAGCGTCGCCCACGCTTCCCTGCTGGGTCCCTAGATTGGCACTCTAGATACTTCTCAAGCTTCACCCCACTGGCCTGTTCAGTCCCTGGCTTGACACACAAGGCTGCTCTGCAAGAGTCACCTCCGCTTGTTGGGTCCCTGACTTGATCACCGCCTGAAGTTTCCAGATTCTCCACCGTGCCCGTTCGACAGCTTTTATTCTACCTCCGACCATGACAGGTTATACGGCCAGCAGAACCGTCACTTTTGGTTGGATTGCAAGCCACAATCCCAACCCTGCGCTGCCCTCTTACTTCTGGATAAGCCCTCACACAGCCTGGCAGCCTGATGCCCCCGGGATAGGCCCGATCTCCGGCCTAGCAGCCTGGCCGTATGACACATGCCCACCCAGACAGCCGCCCAGGTGGCACAGAACATAGATCACCTGACCTCACCTGAATATTTAGGTTCTCACAGCAGGCCAAGGGATTCAAGAAAACCCCTGTCCATTGAGATACCCCATATACATATAACCGGACCTTGGGTTGTCCTTCTCGTGTCTAGTACCACCAGGCCTTTTTTTCAGCGGGAACACGGGGGAACGCAGTTCTGGCACCTCCTGGACTGACTGTATGTAATGGCAATGGGTGCTGGGGTGTGCTGCAGGGTATTGATGCTCACTGCTGGGGGATCTATTCTAGCTGGAGGGGATCTATTTTTGCAGGGGGGGGTCTATTGTTGCTGAGGAGGTCTGTTGTTGCTGGTGGGGGACCTATTGTTGCTAGGGGTGGGTCTTGCTGTGGGATAAGTGTGGCGGTCAGGCGACGCTGTTTAGAGATCACTCAAAACAGTTGATGCCATCTGAGGAATTGTGGGGGAGGTTCCAATATTTTGCCTATATATTGGCGGAATCTCCTGTTTAGTCTGCATCTTTGCTTATAGCTATATGCACCCTTTTGTCTTTTTGGCTATACGTAACTTCGTGATCCCTGTATTCAACCATTGCGCCGTGAATTCCTTTTTCCCGTGCACCAACGGATGTTCTTTTTGCATATAATCAGGGCTCCTTTTGATTCCCCTGTAGCCAAATACAGGGTTGAGTGTGACAAGTGTTCTTAGTGCCCTGGGGGTGTCCTCCTTGTGTCCCGGAGTTCCTGCATGTGTTTTTACTTCATGTGTTAATCCGTACATTCCCCTGACGAAGCCAATGTTTTGGCGAAACTAGTTGGGAACTAGTGACCAGCGATCACCCTTTAACATCTTGGTGACGGTTATTATTGTGAATTATATATCGTACTTTTTTGTCTTTGTAATTTTCTATATATGTATGTCTAATGTACATTTTTTAACTTTTTTTGATACGATTAAAATAAAAAAGAAAAAGATTTTAATAATAAAAGTGTTCAACTTATTTGTGGCACCGTAATAATCCCACCCCCCCCCCCCCCAATTTCTCCCTTTTGAATATTCATTAACAGGGATGAGGTGCCGTATCTAACAGGACATACCACCTATCACTTATCTAGGGGTGGGTCTTATGTTGCTGGAGGGTCAGTTGTTACTGAAGAAGATCTACTGCTGGGGGAGGGGTCTATTGTTGATGGCTGCCAGAGATTCTATTAATGCTGGCTGTGCGGAGATCTGTTGATGCTGCCGGGAGTCTATTTTTGCTGGGGGGGGGAGATTTTGTTGTGGGTGGTACATTGTTGTTAGGGGGATCTATTGTTGCTGACTGAAGG
This sequence comes from Aquarana catesbeiana, assembly GCF_042186555.1. Lineage (NCBI taxonomy): Eukaryota > Metazoa > Chordata > Amphibia > Anura > Ranidae > Aquarana > Aquarana catesbeiana. Next base: position 301,121,624 of record NC_133331.1, on the reverse strand, counting down.
GGATCTATTTTACTGCTTTTCTTGATATCATTACCAAATTCCATACAAATTACTTATCACCACAAAATGATACTTGGTTCTGTATTGTCTAAAAGGGGTGGTACTGGGAGGTGGGTAGGAGATGGAACAGAGGGACGGTGCTCGGAGGTGGGTAGGGGCGGGGAAAAGGGGTGACTCGGAAAAGGGGAGTTCCTGCACCTATTGTATGCGAAAAAAAGCCCTGAGTACCACCAAGTACCCGGCCACCTATCGGTAGAAGAGAAAAGTGCAACAAGACCAAACTTGGAGAGAAATTAATGGATCGATATCAATCAACCAGGATAACTACTCCTGGCAAGTAAATTTGTGAGGAGCTCCCAGCCTAAGCTACAGGGTGCTACAGATGACCGCGCAATTGTCATTCAAAGTGTGACAGCGCTGAAAGCTGAAAATTGGCCTGGGCAGGAAGGGGGTAAAAGTGCCTGGTAGGCAAGAGGTTAATTGGGTTGAGTGAAAGTTATAGCGTCCACAAACTATGGGATATATACTGGAATTTACACAGCTATAGATGCTATACTGGTAATTGCGGTGATCAGTGACTTATAGTAGGACTATGGCAGCATGGTGGGCAATCTGCCAATAGCCGACGCTGGCTGGGAGGTACACTAACTTAAACCTATAGTGATACTAATACAGTGATCAATGCTAATACTGTACACTGTCACTGTACTATTGACCCTGGTTGGGAAGAAGAAAGGCCGTGACATACAGGTACGTTGCCCAGGCTGGAGTTGTTGCCCGTTCGCTGTATCACTACTGTGGACAGGCAACAAGAAGTTAAAAAAAAAAACCCAAAGGGATAGAAAAGTTGGTCAGGTCTATTAACTCTCCAGCATCCACCAAACATTAAAATCTCTCTTTTGGATGGACTGACTTTCTAATTTCTCCATAGTGATTAATCACTTCAATACCGGACACTTTCACCCCCTTCCTGCCCAGGCCAATTTTCAGCTTTCAGTGCTGTCACATTTTGAATTATATGAATGACACTGTACAAAAACCACGTTTTTTGATCATTTTTTTTTAAGACCAATAGAGCTTTGTTTTGGTGGCATTTACTCTAATTTGTTTTGCTAAACAAATGAAAAAGACCAAAAATGTTGAAAAGAATAAGTTTTTCTTAATTTCTGTTAGAAAATGTTGTAAAAAAAAGGTATTTTTTTCTCCTTCACTGATGGGCACTGATGAGGAGGCAGTAATATACAGCACTTATGGGCACTAATGAGGAGGCACTGATGATGAGGCAATGTTGGACAATGATGAGAAGGCACTAATATGCACCACTTATGGGCACTGATGAGGAGGCACTAATATGCAGCACTTATGGGCACTGATGAGGAGGCACTAATATGCAGCACTTATGGGCACTGATAAGCTGCACTGATGAGTTGGCACTGATGAGGAGGGACTAATGGGCACTGATGAGAAGGCAATGTTGGGCAATGATGAAGAGGCATTAATATGCAGCACTTAGGCTGCACTGATGAAGAGGGACTGATTGCCACTGATGGGCAGGCACTGATGAGGAGGCACCAATATGCAACACTTATGGGCACTGAAAGGCTGCACTGATTAGGAGGGACTGATGGGCACTGATGAGGAGGGACTAATGAGGAGGCACTGATGATGATGGCAATGTTGGGCAAGGACGAGGAGGCACTAATATGCAGCATTTATGGGCACTGATAGGCTGCATTGATGGGCACTGATGAGGAGGCACTAATATACAGCACTTATGGGCACTGATAGGCTGCACTGATGAGGTGGCACTGATGAGAAGGGACTAATGGGCACTGATGAGGAGGCACTGATGAGGAGGCAATGTTGGGCACTGATGAGGCGGCACTGATATGCAGCACTTATGGGCACTGATAGGCTGCACTGATGGGCACTGATGAAGAGGGACTGATGGCCACTGATGAGGCAGCACTGATGAGGAGGCACTAATATGCAGCACTTACAGGCAATGATGGGCAGGCACTGATAATAACTGATAACTGATAGTATAATCAGCTTGTTCTGAAGGACGTCCAAATGAAACCCCCGCCCAGCTGTCATTGTGCTATAGGTCGTGCGGGAAGGTGTTAAAGAAATCTGAGAACAAAGTATTGGAAAGTGCGGAGCGTTCTTATTTATTAATCACTAATTCTGATTTTCTGAAATAAACAAAAAAAAAATAAACAAACAAGAATCAGCATAAAATCTTATATAACTGAAGAAAATAAACTATAAATGCATTCATTATTGGATGGACCAATGAAAAGCCGGCTTCTTCCGTAAAACATCAAAAGTACAATTTCCCGCACTCTGAACATGAATAAGGAACGTTCATCCGTGTGAATTCTCTGTTGTGTACGAAGGTCTCTGTTCAGAATAAAGCATTTTCCGCACTCTGTACATGACTAGGGACGCTCATTTGTGTGAAGTCTCTGGTGTCTAAGAAAATTTGCTTTAAAATTGAAATGTTTCCCGCACTCTGAACACGAATAGGGGTGCTCACCCGTGTGACTTCTCTGATGTTCTAGAAGGGCTCTTTTCTGAATGAAACATTTCCCGCACTCTGAACATGAATATGGAAGCTCACCAGTATGAATTTTCTGATGTTTAAGCAGGTCTCTGTTGTGAATGAAACATTTCCCGCACTCTGGACATGAATAGGGACGCTCACCCGTATGAATCTTCTGGTGCTTTAAAAGTGAAGATTTCTGACTGAAAAATTTCCCACACTCGGAACACGAATAGGGACGCTCACCAGTATGAATTGTCCGATGTCTAATAAGGCCACTTTGATTAATGAAGGATTTCCCGCACTCTGAACATGAATAGGGACGCTCACCCGTGTGAATCTTCAGGTGCATTAGAAGTGAGTATTTCTGACCGAAACATTTCCTACACTCAGAACACGAATAGGGACGCTCACCCGTGTGACTTCTCTGATGTGCAAGAAGGATTCCTTTCTGAGTGAAACATTTTCCACACTCTGAACATGAATAGGGAAACACACGCCTGTGAATTCTCTGATGTGTACGAAGGTCTCTGTTATCAACGTAGCATTTCCCACACTCTGAACATGAATACGGACGCTCACTTTTGTGAGTTTTCTGGTGTTGAAGAAGGTTTCCCTTCTGAGTGAAACCTCTCCCACACTCCGAACATGAAAAGGGACGCTCACCTGTATGAATTCTCTGATGGGCAAGAAGGCTTGCATTATGAAGGAAACATTTCTCGCACTCTGAACATGAATAGGGACGCTCAGCCGTGTGAATTTTCTGATGTGTACGAAGGTCTCTGTTCAGAATAAAGGATTTTCCGCACTCTGAACATGAATAGGGACGCACACCTGTGTGAAGTCTCTGGTGTCTAAGAAAACTTGCTTTACGATTGAAATGTTTCCCACACTCTGTACATGAATAGGGACGTTCACCCGTATGACTTCTCTGATGTTCAAGAAAGAGTCCTTTCTGAATGAAACATTTCCCACACTCGGAACATGAATATGGATGCTGCTTGATCATGTGACTTTTCTTGTGCCTAAAAAATTCTCTGTATTCTGTGAAATGTTTCCCACACATTGGACATGACAATGAACTCTCATCTGTGTGAACTCCTTCATGGCTTAAAGAAGATTCCTTGGGATTAGAAGGATCTATTGAAATATCTGTACTGTGAGATCCTATAGTCTTGGTGTGTGATCCATCAGAAGATTCCTCAGGATTAGAGGGATCCATTGATCTCCCCAATTGGGAAGGTCTGGGATGTATATTTGGAGTAACGGGATTTCCTCCTGGAAAATATTGTACAATGTTATTATCTTCTGCTTTATAATCTGGAGATACAATGAGATGTTCCTCAGAGGTATTCCGGACATTGTGTCCACCTGTCAAAAAGAAATTTCACAATAAATGTTATTATTTAAACTTTGAATTCAGAAGTCATACATATTGGTCTAGCATTAAATGTGTTCTAAGAGTCCTGGTATGGAATTGGGTGCAATTAGAACAGAAAAATACAAACCAGATAAAGGATACAATACACCCAAATCACTCAGAGTAAATTTTTTTGTGAAATGATGCCATTGTTACTTTAAGAATGGAGACGGACCTTTCATATGTTGTACAGTATCTCCTCCTCATTTGTTGGGAACATGATGTTATATTGAGAAATGGAGATTGGAGATGGACCTTTCATATGGTGTACAGTATCTCCTCCTCATTTGTAGGGAACATGACATTATATTAAGGAATGGAGATTGACCTTTCATATGGTGTACAGTATCTCCTCCTCATTTGTTGGGAACATGACGTTATATTGAGGAATGGAGATGGACCTTTCATATGGTGTACAGTATCTCCTCCTCATTTGTTGGGAACATAACATTATATTAAGGAATGGAGATTGACCTTTCATATGGTGTACAGTATCTCCTCCTCATTTGTTGGGAACATGACGTTATATTGAGGAATGAAGATGGACCTTTCATATGGTGTACAGTGGCTCCTCCTCATTTGTTGGGAACATTGGGTAAAGTAATAAATATGATTACTTTCTTTTGATGAGGACAAGAGATGATTCTTTTATATGGTATACAATATAAACAATAGATTGGGCAGTGGGGTAGATACGCTGATGACGTTCCTACTGTAAGCAGTTAAGCATTCTCAGTCTTTCCTGTACAGAAGGATATGATGCTCTTTATTTTGAACATGGGCGGCACAGATTGTGCATATTTGGAAGAAAAAATGTTTCACCTCTGTATACGGAACGGGTGTTTTGTTTTAAGAGTTGTACAGATGGGGAATAGTCTGGTTCTCGAGGGCTCAGTATATTACTGAATAAATGACAGGAAGTTTAAAATAGTAATTCTTGTAGGAAGTGAACTGATTAACTTGGCATTTGGGATCAGGAAGGATCCGGTTTAACTTGAAAGAAAACTAGGCCAAGCTTTATATGGGTATTCTGCCTACTCCTGGATCAACTGTCACTGATTTATTTTTATTTTTTTCTTATTTTCCTCTTTGGGTGAATTCGATAGACATATACTTTTTTCTGAAGTGATGAGACAATGTAAATACATTGTTTATACGAGGAATGAGGCTAGGAATAAAGGATTTGCATTAAACTCTGGCTGTTATTGTTAGCTGAACGGGCAAATTAATTGTCTTATTTGCCCATCCGCTGAAACGAACCACATTTTTTTGGGTGACTTTGATAGACATACAGTATATGTTTCCTCAACTATGTAGCAATGTAAATAAATACTTTATACTAACAAAAGTAAAATGAAAATGTAAACTGTTAGATTAGTGGTTGTTGATGTTACATTTAGTGGTTTTGTTACTTACTTGTGTCCATATGTAGACAAGATTCCTCCAGTTTAATTTTCATAATCATCTCCCCCTCCTCCATAGACTGCTGATCTCCACTCACCAACATCTCTTCTTCTTCTTCCTTTTTAATCTCAACTTTAATGTCTTTTGGTTCTTCACCCTAAACCCCAAAGATGATAGAATACATTTGTAAAAAAAAAAGGAATAAGAGATTATATACTGTTAAACAATCTCAAAGTTGTAGAATTATTTTGGATTTCTATGTCTGAGACCATCTACCTGACTATGGCGTGAATAGTTGTGATCTTCCTTTATGGAATCCCAGGTGTACAGAGGACTATCATCCTCCATAGACTGCTCATTTCCCCTCACCAAGATCTCTTCTTCTTCCTTTTTAAACTCAACTTTGATTCCTTTCAGTTCTTCACCCTAAACCACAAAGATGATAGGATAGGTTTCTGAAAAGAGCAAGAGATTACATAGAAGAATGTCCTTAGATAGCTTAAAATCCTTTTGGTGCTCTAGTTGCTCCATCCCACCTACCCGATAAGGTTGTGCATAGTTGTGATCTTCCTGATTGGAATCCCGGGAATAATGAGGACTGGGACATCTCTCTGGTGGGTTCCCATTACTGGATCCATCTGTAGGAAACACACACAGACTGAATACATTGTTTCTATGTGTTTATCAGATGATGGGGGATCTAGGTGGACCCTCCGTACTGCTATCTCCTGTACAATGAAGTCTTCTCTTACCCGGTGATGTGAGGGGCGGCTGATTCTCCATCATGACGTCCTTGTAGAGATCCTTGTGTCCTTCTAAATACTCCCATTTCTCCATGGAGAAATAGACAGTGACATCCTGATACCTTATAGGAACCTGACTCACACAATGATACAGTCACCATCCAGACACATCCCTTGTCTGTTTCTGGATAATGTCCCAGAATTCCCAGCACTGCTCCCCTCTCCTGTCAGCAGATCAATGATCTTGTTAATGACTTCTGGAATCTTCTTGGCACTGGTTGCCTCTGTTGTCAGGCAGTGAGGTGGAGGCGCTGTGATGGGTGATGTCCTGTGAAGACAACTGTTGGGTAGTAATAGGCTGACTGCATAGTTTACTTCTTTTTTTTTTTTTAAATCCTGTGTAAAGAGAGAAAAGTAACAATTATCACTACAACCTTCCTAGAATCCTCCTCACCTTCTACTGATCTATACAGGACTCTACTTTCTGTAGACTAGGATAATAAACTGAGAAGTATCTGGACTGTACTGGGATGAATAATATCTGCACAGAGTTCCTCCAGAGTTCTAGCACTGTAACCTCTTTTAACCACCTCAATACCGGGCACTTTCACCCCCTTCCTGCCCAGGCCAGTTTTCAGCGCTGTCACAATTTGATGGACAATTACTCATGGAACACTGTACCCAAATTAAATATGTATTATTTTCTTGAGACAAATAGAGCTTTCTTTTGGTGGTATTTATTCACCACTTTTTTATTTTATTTCTTGCAATATGACCAAAAAAGACATAAAAATTACAGAAAATTTTGGAAGAAAAAATTTTTTCCTAGTTTCTGTTATAAATTTTGCAAATAAAAAATCTTTTGTCATAAATTTAGGCCAAAATGTATTGTGCTACATTTCTTTGGTAAAAATAACCCAAATCAGTGTATAACATATACTACTGTGTGTGAAATCTATAGTCTTCAAATTATGGGATAATTGAAAATAGATCAGTCCTGATGTACTGATCCCAAATCTGCCAGGATAGTACAAACGCCCCCTTTTTGGAAAGTAGACAGTCCAAGTTAGTTAGTTTTTCGACATAATTTTTTTTTGGCACAATTTTTTGGAAAATTAAGAAATTAAATAAAAATAGTTTTTTTTCACAAAGTTGCAATTTTAACAAGTTATTTCTCACACATAGCATAGGCATATTTATAATTACAAAAACACATTTTGCTATGTCTCCTGAATATTGGGATACCACATGTGTGAGACTTTTTTACAGCCTAGATGCATAGAGAGGCCCAAAATCCAAGGAGCACATTTGGGTTTTCAAGGAGCATACATTCCACATCTACTTTCCTGACCACCTATCACATTTTTGGAGGCCCTTAAACACCAGGAGAGTGGGAACACTTAAAATGACCCCATTTCGGAAAGCAAATACTCCAAGGTATTTTCTGAAAAGCAGAGTGAGCCATGATTTGTCAAATATTTTTGGAAAATGCAAGAAAGAAAATGTAATGTTTTTTTGTTTTTGTTTTTACACAGTTGTCAATTAATAAGATAGTTCTAACACGCATCATATACATATTTAGAATTATACCTCAAAACATATTCTGGCACTCCTCCCATGTATGACAATACCACATGTGTGTGAGGGTTTCACAGCCTGGCCACATAGAGGGGCCCAAAATCCAAGGAGCACCTTTAGGCATTCTAGGGGGATACATTTTGTGACTACCTATCACATTTGTGAAGGCCCTGGAGCAACAGGATGACAGAAACACCCACAAGGTATTTTTTAGGAGGCATGGTGAGTAATTTAAAGACTTAATTTTTGGAAAATGCGGAAAGAATTTTTTTTTTTAAGTAGCACTGTGGGGGCAATTTTGTATCACTAGTTCATGAAAAGAGAAGCATTCAGAGTGCAAAAATCTAAGCCCAGAAGCTCCAGATGTCAGGCTTGCACGGGAAACCCATATTCCTGCAGCTAAGACACACACAAGCCCCCTGAGCATGTGTGTGTGTAGACTTCCCTGGGCCTTTCCATGATTAACTTGCTGCCAGTTACTAGGTGTTTTCACACCACCAACCATACTGTCATCTGCTCGTTATCCACTAATCAATCCAGGGTGCTTGTTTTTTTGGAATTTTTTTGTTGAAAGAAGGGAATAGTGGGATACTCCAACTGGAACTATTTACAGATGAAGACAACTCTCACTTGGCCTCACCAGGTTTAATGTGGTAGCAGACTCTCTGCTATACCATACTGCACTCATATGGGAGAAATAAGTCCTTTGTTTGCTCTGGCAGCAGACTTGATGAATTTTATTTTCAGGACACTCACTAGCATTCCCTTTGGCTGACACCCATGCACTGACTCTACTAGCTGAAGGGATGGCCCCCACAGGACAGGCCCCAAGACACAGATCTGTACTCACAGTAGGCAGGAACAGATGCTTCATGGCATGTCTCCCTTCCAGTCAGCTTTGCAGGACATCTGGGTTGAAGCTTTACTCAGATTCAGGCCCTCAGGTCGACCACCCTAGGCTACATGTCGCCTGCGCAGAGGAGGGGCAGTCACCCCCTCCCTCTGGGACCCCGCTCTCCAACCCAAGACCCTGAGCATATGTGCCCTTGGCATATATACGGTCACCCAGCATGCATTGAGGCACTTTCCTCTGCCAATGGCCAGGGCTGTAACTATGCCTATGCTCTCACTTGTCAGGTTTCCTCTCACTATCCAATATGCCCCATCCTATTGGACTAGTGTGAAATATTCAGACAACACGAGCAGCATCTGAGCACCATGAGCAGACCCCATCAATGGATCCTTGCTCCCTGGTAGGCAGAGAGCACCCAAATTTACCTGGAAGACTTCCTGGTAAGCAGAAAGACCAACAAACTATACTCTCTGCTAGCACCTACCTAGGAAGGTGCTACATTTACCAAAACTGTCAATTTGATAATATATTTCTCGCACACAGCATGGATGTACTTAAAATTACACCCCAAGACACATTCTGCTACTCCTTCTGAGTATGGCGATACCACATGTGTGAGAATTCTTCACCGGCTGGGTTGAATATATACCGGACGTTGTATCTTGTGTATCATACAAATCAACCAATTGTATAAAGACCAATGTACTGTACTGGTCACCTCTATATGAGTGGTCAGGGAATATAGCTTATTGTAGCTTCACCTACAGCACCTATAGCATTTCCAGGGGATGGCTGAGACTGGTGACTCACAGGAACATAGTCAGTTGAGCATGCAGATGGGTCAGTTCAGGTGACAGGCAAATACATGGTCATCAAGCAGGCAAAGAATTGGTCCAGGAAACATGCAGAAATGTGGTCAATAGACAGGCCAGAGTCATAACAGTTGGCGGGTAGAGGCAACAATGCACTGGTGTGGCGGTGATCAGGAACACTGTTGCTGAATTATACTGGTTGGGTGACACTGGGACTGATGTGGTGACAATGAGGAACACCGTTGCTGGCTTACACTGGCGTAGTGACACTGCCACTGACGTGGCAGATATCAGGGACAATAGGAGTGGAGTGGCGGTGATCAGGGATAATAGGACTGGAGTGTCGGTGATCAGAGACAATATGACTGGTGTGGCAGTGATCAGGGACAATATTACTGGTGTGGCGGTGATCAGGGACACTTTGACTGGTATGGCGGTGATCAGGGACACTTTGACTGGTGTAGCAGTGATCAGGGTTGTTGTGAGTAGGTGGTGGTGATTGGGGACAATTATTGGTGCGGTACAATGTCACCATAGTGTAAGGTTTTGTTTTATTTTTTATTTTTTTACAATGTTTTCTCTCAAATTTTTTAAAATAAATCATATCATCACAGCAGGGAATGGTTGTATAAACAATAATTTCTGATAGCTCTCAGCTGCATGGTTCTATATTTAGGATGTATCCGTTCTATAAACCAGAGGCTCTGGATGGACAGTGGGATAAATGGCTTTATATTTAGGATGTATCTGGTCTATAAACCAGAGGCTCTGGGTAGACAGTTGGATAAATGGTTCTATATTTAAGATGTATCCGGTCTATAAACCAGAGGCTCTGGAAAGACAGTTGGATAAATGGTTCTATATTTAGGATGTATCTGGTCTATAAACCAGAGGCTCTGGATGGACAGTTGGATAAATGGTTCCATATGTAGGATGTATTTATGTAAATATTACAATACTCTATATAAGTGTATATCAGCATCTTCTGGAGATAAAAGAGATCACAGTGACTATGGAGGAAGAGGAAGGACATGACGGAGGGGTTACTGGGTGTAAAAATAAAATAAGATCTTATTACCTCCTCTGTTGCCGGTTGCAGGAATATCTCCCTCTACTTCCTGCAAGTTTTCCTTGCTCGGCGAACTTCCTGTCTTTAGGACTCTGTTGGTAGATGACGTCACTTCCTGTCTCTGCGTTCCACTGACAATAAGTGAGATCACCACCTTGTGGAGAATATTAAAACTGCAGCCTTTTTTTTTTTCTTTTCTTCTTTTTTTTTTGTTCACTAACTATTTTTATTGGGTACAAAAAGGTGGTACAAAAAGCTTTTGTCATATGCCATAAAAAGTACAATACAGGTAGTTTACACATAATGATGATTAAAATATATTGTGTGATTGTTGATAGATATATTTTGTTTTAGTAAGTTAACATGTTAACATTAATCTCTATGATTGTTATATATATATACATATCTTATATTGTTTTTTTGGACTCCGATTCCTGGTAATGTCATTCAGGGTTGAAAAGGAGATTGGAAAGGTTAAGCCATGGGTCCCATTTTTTATTATAAAAATGATTAGTATTCTGTAATGTGTGGAATATTTTTTTCCATAAGATTAATGTTGTTAATTCTGGTTTTCAAATATGTTAGAGAAACTGATGAGTATTTCCAATGGAATGCTATCAACCAGTGTATTGCTACACATATTGTGTGGCTCAGTCTCATATTATGGGTGGTGAGTCCAATAATAGGGGAAAATAGGAGAGAGTTGTGGAGAGTGAGGTTTATACTACTATCTGAAATGTTAAAAGCAAATTTTTCTAATTGCTTCCATATATGTGTTACCTTCTCACAATTCCCAACAAATGTGTGAGAATGAACCTGTGGAATTGCAACCTCTAAAGCATGTCTGAGGAGTATCGGGGGAAAATGGCATGAATTTTAACCAGAGTATAATACCAACTTGTGAATAATTTAATTGCAGTCTCTTTAATCGTGATTGATCTTGTGCACTTGTGTAAATTATTGATGCAATTGTCCCATTTTCTAGTGTGAAAATATATAACAACTGAGTGGGGATAAATGATGTCGGCAAAGGGTGGGTAGCCACCCCCATTATCTTAAAGCGGAGTTCCACCCAAAAGTGGAACTTCCGCTTTAAGTACTCCTAGCCCCCTGACATGCCACAATAACCATGTAATTTTTTTGGGGGGGGGCTGGGTACCTGGTTTGGAGTGGGACTTCCTGTCCCACTTCCTCCTTCCGACCCCTGACTGCCTAGGCGATTCCTAGGCGGCCCTTCCCTCCCAGCAATGTTCTGACAGGTCCCAGAACACTGCCTGGCCATTGACGGAGCACAGCTCCGCTCGCGCATGCGCAGTGCGTGGCGCGTGCCCGGCTGTGAAGCCGCAAACTGTCACAGCCAGGTGCCCACACTCACAATGTTGGCGCCGGCGGAGAGGACGGGGAGAGAAGGGAGGCTTCGGGCGGCCGCATCGCTGGACCTTGGGACAGGTGAGTGTCTGTTCATTAAAAGTCAGCAGCTACACTTTTTGTAGCTGCTGACTTTTAATAAACTAAAAAAAAGAGTGGAACTCCACTTTAAAGTATTGTGGGCAAAATAAAAGAGTTGAAGCTTGTTGTACCATGTTACGACAGTAGATGTCAGTGTGTCTTCGTTATTTGGCTGAATTTAGCCATTTTAGCTGTGAAAATGTACTTTACACAAAATACGTGCATAGGGCTAATATTGCAGTTAGTAAATGTTCTGGTGTTTTTATGTACAGGTTTATAACTATGAGGCCTTTCCAATTAGTTAGGGTGAGTGGGTATAAACCTGTTAAAGTAAATCTTTCAAAAAAAAAGAAAGAAAAAGAGAAAAATAAATAAAAAGTAAAATGCCAAAAAAAAAAAAAAAAAAAACTATATATATATAGTTCTCGAGGCCACTTGGTGCTAGGAACCCCAAACTGGTGTACAAACCCAGTGGAACTAGCACTACAACATATCCGCAGCTGGGGTTCCTAGCACCAAGTAGTGATATAATATATATATTGTGGTGGTATGATGTAGAGTGGGTAGTGATATAAATAATATTGTGGTATGGTGGTATGATGTAGAGTGGGTATGATAATGAATTAGTAAGTACTCTTCCGCAGCAACCCAATTCTTCCAGAGAGATGCACTTTATTGACTTCCAACACAGAACAAAGTCCAAAGTCCACAGATGACAAAAAAATCCGACAGAGTAGATATAATTCAGAGACCCATTTCCTAGGTCTGTGTGTTCACACACAGGCAAGCCTCCCTTCAACTATAGACTGAATGCCGTGTTATATTCATTAGATATTGAATGGCTGAGCAATTTGATTGGCCGTCTCCATTCAGGTCTTTTATATACTTTAGTCTTTCAGATAGACAACAACTCACAGCCGTGAACAGCTGCAGTCATAAACCACCCCAATTTGCACTCCCGCATATCAACATCAACAAGTCCCCTTAGATATGTGTAATTAGATTAGATTAACAGATACCACCTGAACACCCTTTGAGATGTTCAAATAGACTCGCATAAGATTAACACATCAAAGGGTCTTCAGCTGTCCCCTTGCTATGTTAAAATTCAGTTGACTTGGACAATTCAACTGAATTTCTGGTCATCATGGCACTCCAATACAATATTATACATAAATTGGCCAACATATTACAACATATACCCCCACTTGGGTCGGTTCTAACTACTAGAACTGACCCATAAATTAAACAACAAAAAATATCATTACGAGTTAAGGTACTGGATGCTTTACAATGGCTCATATAAAATATGAAGTTGAAACTGGTTACATCTCTCTTCACCAGCCTCTAAAATATCCCCATAAAACAGTTATTAGATAATATAACTTTTAGATCATGACTGGAAAAGGATTTGGTAAACATCAGTGGCCCATATAGCTGTTAGGCCTTATTATATCACATCAAGATCTTGAATATTGCGCAAAGACGAGCTGATGTCACAGTCCATTCTTTGGTCTGACTTCATCACATCTCTCACCATCTCACTGAAAGTAAACTTGGTATGCTCTGGGAACTCCAATCCACATAAGTCCAGGATTTTTTTCATCTCCAGGCTCAAGTTTTCCATTTTTAAAGATGCTTTTACGCAAACATTCTACTTTCATCTTTATAGTAAGAAGAACTATCAGTGTATCAGCACCCACTTTCAAGGTAGAAAAGGTTTGGATATGGCAGTAAAAACTGTGCTGCAAACTATTTCCTTGCACTTGACATTCATGAGTTTATCTTTGTTGATTGCCAGTCACAATTTGCTTTTGTAATTTGCTGTAGGCCGACCCCTCATTGCCTTCAATAAAGCAGTTACTTGGATCATTCAGTCCACAATTACACCTGAATGGTATACCAACATATACATATAGATATACCCCCACACGATGGTTCAGATAGAGTCATCAGTGTTTATCAGATCTTCTATCCAGACAAAGCGGCAGTGGAAATTCTTGCCAGTATCTTCACCATGAAAGGTAGAAAGGTCTTTTTCATCCATATATGTCATAGCCTTTAGCATATTATAAACAACTGAATCAACAAAGTTTCAAATCATGACTAGTGATGAATTTCACTCACCCCTCTTATAAATTTAGGAAAACCACCCAACATACTAAAATTTATGCTATGCCAAGCCATTGTGCAGCATCTCACCTTAGATGTCAAATATATTGATCAATATGCATTGTGTAATATGTACAGATGTTATGAAAATTATTTTAGGTTTAAATGCTTCTCTTTGGTTTTAAGATAAAGTTCAAGAAATAAAACAAACAAAATAAAAAATGAAAAGCAAAAAAGGGAGAAAAATAAAAATTAGGGTGTTGAAGAAAAAGGAAAAAGGTCCATTGCTCGATGCTTTCTTTATAATTCCTTGTTGTCTATTCAGCATTTCTCCCATAATTCTCCCCCACTAACCAGCAATTTCAGACTGTGCTTCTGCTATTCACCGTCATTTAAATGTCAATATCTGAAAGACAAAAAAAACTCTCCAACAAAACTAATTAGCAAGGTCCTTAAACGTTGTTTGAAGTTAAAACAAAACACTATTTACACGTTTACAGTTTAAAGCTAATTCACCCCCACTGCTAGAGAAGTGTCATTTGCATTCAAAAACAGATCTGGAGAATGTACATCTTCTGCCATTATGACACCCTGTACCCCCTTCAACTGCTCTAATAATTTATCACGTTCCCCTCTCATCTTGTCATACTCAATCTTCAGGTGGTCATATTTCTGTTTTAACTGAGAAAACGGTATCCAGATTTTGGACCTTTTCTTATTATTATTTTGGTCAGCTCTGTTCTTCATATTAATATCACCTATGTTTGACCCGGTGTCTTCTCTCTGGCTATTATCATAGGATATTATCTTCTGATCTTTATGTTCAGTATTTGTCCTAAACAATGTGGCTAAATCAATTTTGTCAGCCTGCTCATTTGACTTTCTCCATAAATGGTCTGCTCTCAACAATATGTCTTTTAAATCATGAGGATTTGGGGTAACTAATAAAATATTTTGTTTGATATCTTCATGCAACGCATCTAGAAACATACTCATATGTATCAAGCCACCACGCTCAAATGCAAGATTATTACCGACCAATAATTCCATAATAGTTGCTATCCTGTGTGACAATTCATAGGGAGATTCATTTTGCATTTGTTGGATCCTCCCATGAATAGTAACATCAGAACGTACACCATACAAAACACATAATAATTCCAGTAATATGTCCCTTGTCCTCAAAGGCTGAATACAGATTTGTTTAATTCTCATCCAAAGACCACTTCCTACAGAATGTTGCAAAACTCTTTCTGAGTCAGATGGGTTGAGATTGTACATATCTCTGACCTGCTGCACGTCACAAAACCATTTTAAAAATCTGTTTAAATCATGGTAGGGAACCATTCCTATTTCTTTAAGAATTGCGTCTAATTCTTTTGATTTCAAAGGCTTCATTACAAGCTGAACTTCACCTGTATTATTATTATTGTTATAAACAGTGGGGGCAGCTGGTAATGAATTATCAGATTTAATATGAGGTTCTGTTTGCTGCAGATTGCTGAATCCAAGATTTGATGCATATCTGCATTCCTGAGATCTCTTCTCTAATTCCATAATTCTTAATTTTAATCTCTCATTTTCCTCTGATAATTCATCACAACGTTTAGATTTCTCAAGTAAAGCTTCTCCAATGGTAACCGCATGCAATTTTAAATTTACTGTCTCAGTGTCTGATTGGTTTGTAACCTCTCACAAACATTGTTGCTATTATCAACTGCCTTCTGTAACTGGGTAATTTCCCCCACCTTACCATTCAAAGAACTTTCCATTGTTAAACAGCAAGATAACAAGCCCTGTATAATACAACCTTTTCTTTTACTTTCTGAAATTTTGCTATCAAAAACATTTTTCTCTAAAAATTCCTTCATCATCGTCCACGTCTGCTTACATTTTTCTGGAATTTCATAAGGACCGCTATGGCGCTTAATACATTTTAATACCCATCTGTTAACTTTATCAGAACTTACACTAGCTTCACACTGAGTAAGCATTTTGACTATATTACTAACAATAAAAAAAAAAAGAAATATTTTACTCACCACAGTTAGTTACTCCTTCAGCTTCCAGGGCTTCTGGTACACGACACAGTCTTTTTGTTTCCAGTCTCCAGAGAATAATTCTGGGGTTCCCAACTTGTTAAATTTTGTAGATCAGACTCTCTTATGTCACAACCAGACATTAGAGTCACAGCACAGCTCTTGGTTCTTCATCAGACTTCTGTCCACCTCACAGGATTGTTGTCACCACCGACTTCTGTTACTAAGTCCGAAAATGCTCTTCTGGTCACTTGAACGGCACCAATGTAGTGATCGGGTATATGTATGTATTGGGTGGATATAGTGTAGAGTGGGTATGATAATTAATATTTAGGTATTATTATAATGATGATGTAAGTACTCTTCCGCAGCAACCCAATTCTTCCAGAGAGATGCACTTTATTGACTTCCAACACAGAACAAAGTCCAAAGTCCACAGATGACAAAAAAATCCGACAGAGTAGATATAATTCAGAGACCCATTTCCTAGGTCTGTGTGTTCACACACAGACAAGCCTCCCTTCAACTATAGACTGAATGCCGTGTTATATTCATTAGATATTGAATGGCTGAGCAATTTGATTGGCCGTCTCCATTCAGGTCTTTTATATACTTTAGTCTTTCAGATAGACAACAACTCACAGCCGTGAACAGCTGCAGTCATAAACCACCCCAATTTGCACTCCCGCATATCAACATCAACAAGTCCCCTTAGATATGTGTAATTAGATTAGATTAACAGATACCACCTGAACACCCTTTGAGATGTTCAAATAGACTCGCATAAGATTAACACATCAAAGGGTCTTCAGCTGTCCCCTTGCTATGTTAAAATTCAGTTGACTTGGACAATTCAACTGAATTTCTGGTCATCATGGCACTCCAATACAATATTATACATAAATTGGCCAACATATTACAACAGCACCAAGTAGCCCCGAGATACGGGGCCCCAAATTCGGTTCGGAAAATGTCAAGCACTTTTCTACAGAAGAAAATGACATTTTCCGAACCGAATTTGGGGCCCCGTATCTCGGGTCCTCTTAGTGCTAGGAACCCCAGCTATGTGGATATGTTATACAGCTAGTTCCACTGGGTTTGCTAAATTTGGGGTTCCTATCACCAAGTGGCCCCGAGATACGGGGCCCCAAAGTCGGTTCTGAAAATGTCATTCTCTGTCGCAGAAAAGTGCTTGAATCGAGTATAAGCCGAGGGGGGCATTTTCAGCACAAAAAAATGTGCTGAAAAACTCGGCTTATACTTGAGTATATACGGTAATAAAAATGCTATAAATCTATTCCCTATTTTGTAGACGCTATAACTTTTGCGCAAACCAATCAATATACGCTTATTGCGATTTTTATTACCAAAAATATGTAGAAGAATACATACAGGCCTAAACTGAGAAAAAAATTAGCTTTTTTTAAAAAAAAATGGGGATATTTATTATAGCAAAATGTACAAAATATTGTGTTTTATTCAAAATTGTCGCTCTTTTGTTTATAGCGCAAAAAATAAAAAGCAGAGGTGATCAAATACCACAAAAAGAAAGCTCTATTTGTGGGAAAAAAAAGGACGTAAATTTTGTTTGGGTACAGCGTTGCACAACCGCGCAATCAGTTAAAGTGATGCAGTGTTGAATCGCAAAAAATGCTCTGGTCATTCAGCAGCCAAAATCTTCCGGGGCTGAAGTGGTTAAAGGAGAAACTCCATCTGTACCGGATCCTTGCTATGGAGAGCACAGAAGTGATTTTCCTGTGTCTGTCTAGTGTTGCTGGCGAGATGTCTGGATAGATCTGCAACTGAACTCCATCTAAAGTGATGTTTCTGATGCCACATGCAGTACGCATTATTTCTTCTTTGACCAAAAAGTCCTTCATACATAATACAATGTCCCTGGGAGGTTTGTCTGGAGGGGGTTTGGCTCTTAGTGTACGATGAATACGGTCGCAAATGAAGGATTGGGGGTCTTGTTCTGGCAGCATAAACTGGAATAATTTTGTGGAGTATGCGGTTAAATCTGTGATAGATTCTGGAGCAC
Source organism: Aquarana catesbeiana (assembly GCF_042186555.1). NCBI lineage: Eukaryota > Metazoa > Chordata > Amphibia > Anura > Ranidae > Aquarana > Aquarana catesbeiana. The sequence continues at coordinate 301,103,559 of NC_133331.1, read as the reverse complement.
CTCTTATTCTAAGATTACTCCTACTGTTCCTATTGTCTAAGTCTTCCACTTGCACTTGCAACTGTGTAAAAGCAGATGAAGTGTTTCATGCTCCCTTGAGAGATCATTAAATGCAATTAATAATTCATTGTGCTTATTTTCCAGCAAGTCTCTACGTGTACCTATTGCTGCGATTTCCTGGCATAGGGTACTTGTGGATTTTTGGATCTCTGTTTGAAATTTTGTGAACAGTTTAGTATATAAAGTATATAAACTGATGTCCAGATCTGCTTTAGAAAGGGGTATGTACTCACAGCTTTTTGAAGAGTCTGTGTCCAGCTGCTGCAGGTCTTTTGCAGGAGAAGGGGAGGCAGATGAGGTGGGCAGGGAGCCAGCACTCCCTGCCCACCTCCCTGGTCCCTTGTTCTGCACACTTGTACTGATATATAGTATGTGTTGCATTCGAAGGGACAGGCTGAGCCTCTGCCCACTCCACCAGTCAGCGTACCTTTGTTACCTCACTCCCAGTAACAGAATGGGGTCCCACCAAGCACACAGCGCTGACCTCATGCGTGCTCACACTTCACACTTCCCTTCCTGTACCTAGTGATCAGGCAATAGATCTCTGTAACGCTAGTCCATTCCCAGTGAGCAGTGGAGGTGGACAGCTAGGAGGGAAGTCAGAGCGCACCGAATCCCTTGCTACCAAAGGACCTGTCACCTAAACAGGTGCCACGACATAGACTGGTTGCTGTTCTTCCTTGCGATTACTCATGACAACTCCCCATGCCTCCTTGTCTTGCTAAATGAGCCTCTGTCGTAGGGATTTTACACATACCCCATATTGCTGTTATGGACCCAGGTTCTTTAGGAATAAGCCAAGACCCCACATGCACCTCTTGAATATATTCACACCAGGCTCTGAGCAGTTGGATCAATTTATACTGTACATTTGGTGCAACGTGTAATGTCTTTCTGCTTACTAAACCTAACTGTGGCTGCCCCAGGTTACCTGCACAGGTGGAGCCTGCTTGGGAAACGTCCATACTTAGAAATGTTCCAACTGAGAAGTCCATGTTCTTGGGGTGTCCTTGGGCTGAAACAGCGGAACACAGGTCCCAGCAATTCTCTGCTTGTATCCCTAGTTGCGCATATCCCCCATAGGATCCAGATCTCTTCGCTTTACTCTCAAAAATGTGGTGGTTTTCTGGGTGTTTCTACTGTACTGGTGCTCCAGGGCTTCCAAACACAATATAGTAAAAAAAAAAAATACATGCCTAATTTATGCCCCTTGAAGCTTAAGGTGCTCCTTGGATTTTGGACCCCACTATGCAACTAGACTGCCAAAAAAGTGTCACATATGTGGTATGCCCATACTCAAGAGGAATAGCAGAATGTAATTCTAAGTATGCCCATTATGTGTGGAAAAATATCTTATCGACAAAAAAAATTATCTTCTTTCTTCATTTTCCACTTGTTTCAAAAAGGCGATCTTCAAAAAAGTCACCATACCTCTAATTAAATATGTTGGAAGGTCTACTTTGCAAAATGGGATCATTCATTAGGTGTTTCTCCTATCCTGGCACTTCAGTGCTCCTTGGATTTTGGGTGCCTATATGCATATAAGCAGCAAAAAAGTCCAAGACATGTGGTATCCCCGTACCGGGGAGGAGTAGAAGATTGTGTTTTGGGTGTGTAATTGTAAGTATACCCATGCTGTGTGTGTGTGACAAATAACTGGTTAAAATGACAACTTTGTGAAATAAAATCACATTTTATTTACTTTCATTTTCCAACAAATTGTGGTAAAACAGTTACAATTTCAAAAAACTCCCCATGCATCTTACTAAATACCTTGGACTGTCTACTTTCCAAAAAGAGGTAATTTGGGGGGGTGTTTGTACTGTCCTGGCATTTTAGGGCCTCAAGAATGGATATAAGCAATTTTCAATAATGTATACAATAATTGTAAACACTACAACTCTCACAGGTATTAAACAATATACATGCATATGATTTTTATTTGATCAAACTAAAGTAACAGAATACATTTTGGCCTAAGTTTATGCAGAAATATTATTTTTTTCCAAAGTTTTTTTTAACAGAAAGAAAGGAAAATGTTTTTTTTATTCTTCAAAATTTTAATTCCCTTTTCCTTTATCAACTTGCCGACCATGTAAGTTATGCCTCGTTTCCACTAAGCGGATCGGTTCGGTTCGGTACGGTACGCTATTTTGGGTGTTTCCATTATGAAAGCGGCCCATACAACCGAACCGAACCTCTCCATTCAGGGTCCTGCTTCAGATGTGGGGCCATAGAAAATGGAACGGTTCGGTTAGGGTGGAGCTACGATACATTCCACTGATTGGCTGACAGAAAACCCTCTGCTGTGCTATGCTGAGGCATTTTTTCTAAACCCTGTATGGCCCCATGTGGTCCCACTTGCAGTGGAAACGCTCACCAGAATAGACCGGACCATTCTAGGCCATTCAAACTGTACCGAACCGAACCGATCCGCTCAGTGGAAACGAGGCATTACATATACGGCAACAAGGTGGCACTACTGTGCCGGATCACATACCTAGTACGTCATCCAACATTTCTAGGAAGGGGGCGCGCATGCACACCACGGGCGTCCTCCTCCCACTGTGATTATACACAGCGGGAACTGATCTGCGGGTAATGCAGACTCGAAGTCCGCCAGGACCCGCCGATCATCCAGCACAGAGGCAGCACGGTGGTCTACCTATGTAAACAAGGCAGATCACCGTTCTGACAGGAGGGAAGGCATGAATCCTGTGTTCCTGCAAAGCCTTCCCCTAGTAAATCCACCTCCAGCACTGTACCCTAAAACACTGGTTAGGCACACATTTAACCCTTTCATCACCCTAGATGTTTTTAACCCCTTCCCAGCAAGTGTCATTCGTACAGTGACAGTGCATATTTTTAGCACAGATCACTGTAGTAGTGTCACTGGTCCCCAAAAAAGTGTCAAAAGTGTCAGTCAGTGTCCAACTGTCCATCGCAATATCGCAGTCCTACTACAAGTCACTGATTGCCACCATTACTAGGAAAAAATAAAGGAACTCAGGAACAGGGATGGTGGGAACCTCTCATAATGAGCACAGCAGGTGAACAGACCTGGAAACTCAGCACAGGAATGGCGGGTTGTTAGCTCGTGTGAATCTTCTGGTATGCCACAAGTGAAGATTTCTGAGTGAAACATTTCCCGCACTCTGAACATGAATAGGGACACTCACCTTTGTAAATTCTCTCATACCTAAGAAGTTTTCCTTTCTCATCCGTCGGACTAGCATACAGACGAGCGGATTTTTTGACCAGACTCGAGACGGTCGGAAAGATTTGAAGCATGTTTCAAACCTAAAGTCCGTCAGATTTTCGACTGGAAAAGTCCACTGAAGGTCCGATGATGCCCACACACGATCGGATTGTCCGCCGGACTCGGTCCGTCGGACCAGTCCGGTCGAAAAGTCCGCTCGTGTGTACGCTGCATAAGAAGTGAAGATTTATGATTAAAACATCTCCCACACTCTCAACGTGAATATGGGCGCTTACTAGTGTGAGTTTTCTGATGTGTACGAAGGTTTCCTTTCTGAATGAAACATTTCCCACACTCTGAACATGAATACGGACGCTCACTTGTGTGAGTTTTCTGATGTTGAAGAAGGTTTCCTTTCTGAGTGAAACTTTTTCCACACTCTGAACATAAATATGGACGCTCACCTGTATGAATTCTCTGATGTGCAAGAAGGCCTCCTTTCAGAAGGAAACGTTTTTCGCACTCTGAACATGAATACGGAAGATCCCCCGTGTGAATTCGCTGATGTTTACGAAGGTCACTGTTCACAATAAAGCATTTCCCACACTCTGAACATGAATAGGGATGCCCACCTATGTGAAGTTTCTGGTGTCTAAGAAAATTTCCTTTATGACTGAATTGTTTCCCGCACTCTGAACATGAATAGGGACGTTCACCCGTGTGAATTCTCTGATGTTCAAGAAGGAATCCTTTCTGAATGAAACGTTTCCCACACTCTGAACATGAATAGGGAAGCTCACCGGTGTGAATCCTCTGATGTGTAAGAAAGGTTCCTTTCTTAGTGAAAGATTTCCCGCACTCTAAACATAAATAGGGACGCTCACGCATGTGAATTTTCTGATGTGCAAGAAGGGTTCCTTTCTTAGTGAAACATTTCCCGCATTCTGAACAAGAATATGGATGCTCACTTGTGTGAATCCTCCTCTGATGTGAAAGAAGGTCTCTGTTATCAACGTAGGATTTCCCACACTCTGAACATGAATATGGACGCTCACTTGTGTGAGTTTTCTGGTGTTGAAGAAGGTTTCCTTTCTGAGTGAAACATCTCCCACACTCCGAACATGAATAGGGACGCTCACCTGTATGAATTCTCTGATGTGCAAGAAGGCCTGCTTTGTGAATGAAATGTTTCCCGCACTCTGAACATGAATAGAGAAGCTCCCCCGTGTGAATTCTCTGATGAATATGAAGGTCTCTGCTCAGTATAAAGCTTTTCCCGCACTCTGAACATGAATAGGGGCGCACACCCGTGTGAAAGCTCTGGTGTCTAAGAAAAATTCTTTTTCGATTGAATTGTTTCCCACACTCTGAACATGAATAGGGACGTTCACCCTTGTGACTTCTCTGATGTTTAAGGAAGGCTTTTTTCTGACTAAAACGTTTCCCACACTCTGAACATGAATAGGGACACTCACCTGTGTGAAGGCTCTTGTGTCTAAGCAAACTTCCTTTATGATTAAAATGTTTCCCACACTCTGAACATGAATAGGGTTGTTCACCTGTGTGACTTCTCTGATGTTCAAGAAGGTCTCTTTTCGAAAGGAAACATTTCCCGCACTCTGAACATGGATATGGACGCTTGATAATGCTCATGTGATCTCGCTTGTGTCTAAAAAGTGCTCTGTATTCAGTAAAACATTTCCCACATATTGGACATGTCAATGACCACCCTTCTGTCTGAACTACTTCATAGCCTAAAGAAGAAGCTTCATTGGAACTCAATGGAACAATGAAAGTATATGTATTGTAAAATCCTATAGTCTTGGTGTGTGATCCATTAGACGTTTCCTCGGGATTAGAGGGATCCATTGATCTCCCCAATTGGGAAGGTCTGGGATGTATATTTGGAGTAACAGGATTTCCTCCTGGAGAATATTGTACAATGTTATTATCTTCTGCATTATAATCTGGAGATACAATGAGATGTTCCTCAGAGGTATTCCGGACATTGTGTCCAACTGTCAAAAAGAAATTTCACAATAAATGTTATTTTTTAAACTTTGAATTCAAAAGTCATATATATTGGTCTAGCACTAAATGTGTTCTAAGAGTTCTGGCATGGAATTGGGGGCAATTAGAAGAGAAAAATATGAATACAAATCAGATAAAATGTACAGTATCTCCTTCTCATTTGTTGGGAACATGACATTATATTAAGGAATGGAGGTGGACCTCTCATATGGTGTACAGCATCTTTTCCTCATTTGTTGGGAACATGACATTGTATTGAGGAATAGAGGTGGACCTCTCATATGGTGTACAGTATCTCCTCCTCATTTGTTGGGAACATGACATTATATTTAGGAATGGAGATGGACCTTTCATATGGTGTACAGTATCTCCTCCTCATTTGTTGGGAACATGATGTTATATCGAGGAATGAAGATGGACCTTTCATATGGTGTACAGCATCTCTTCCTCATTTGTTGGGAACATGACATTATATTGAGGAATGGAGATGGACCTTTCATATGGTGTACAGTATCTCCTCCTCATTTGTTGGGAAGATGACGTTATATTGAGGAATGAGGATGGACCTTTCATATGGTGTACAGTGTCTCCACCTCATTTGTTGGGAACATTGGGTAAAGTTATAAATATGATTACTTTCTTCTGATGAGGACTAGACATGATTCTATCATATGGTATACAATATAAACAATACATTGAATAGTTGGGTAGATACGTTGATGACGTTCTTACTGTTAGCAGTTAAGGAGTTTCAGTCTTTCCTGTACAGAAGTATATGATGTTCTTTATTTTGTACATGAGCAGCACAAATTGCACATTATTTAGGAGAAAAAAAGTTTCACCTCTATATACAGAAAAGGTGTTTTGTTTTAAGAGTTGTACAGATGGGGAAAAGCCTGGTTCTCGATGACTCAGTATATTACTAAAAAAAATGACAGGATGTGTTTTTTATTACACAAATTTACCTGAATGACTTTTGGGATCAGGAAGGAATCCATTTAACCTGAAATAAAACTGGGCTGAGCTTTATATGGGTATTCTGTCTTCCTCTGGATCAACTGTCACTGATTGTTTTTTTCTTATTTTTCTCTTGGGGTGAATTTTATGGACATATATATTTTCTGAAGTGATGTGACAATGTAAATACATAGTTTATACGAGGAATGAGGTTAGCATTCATGGCAATAAAGGATTTTCTTCAAACTCTGGCGAAATGATTATCTTATTTGCCTTTGAAATGAACCCCCAAACACTTTGACATTTTTATTTTGAGTGACTTTGATAGACATATACACTCACCGGGGACTTTATTAGGTACACCTGTACAATTGCTTGGTAACACAAATTGCTAATCAGTCAATCACTTGGCAGTAATTCAATGCATTTCAGCTTCTAAAGATGACTTGCTGAAGTTCAAACCGAGCATCAGAATGGGGAAGAAAGGGGATTTAGGTGACTTTGAATGTGGCATGGTTGTTGGTGCCAGAAATACTGGTCTGAGTATTTAAAAAAATGATGATCTACTGGGATTTTCACACACAACCATCTCTCAGGTTTACAGAGAATGGTCCGAAAAAGAGAAAATATCCAGTGAGCGGCAGTTGTGTGGAAGAAAATGCCTTGTTGATGTCAAAAGGTCAGAGGAGAATGGGCAGACTGGTAAGAGATGATAGAAAGGCAACAGTGAACCAATCGTTACAACCAAGGTATGCAGAATACCATCTCTTTACGCACAACACATTAAACCTTGAAGCAGATGGGCTACAGCAGCAGAAAACCACACCGGGTGCCACTCATGTCAGCTAAGAACAGGAAACTGAGGCTACGATTTGCACAGGCTCACCAAAATTGGACAATAGAAGATTGGAAAAACCTTGCCTGGTCTGATGAGTCTTGATTTCAGCTGCGACATTCAGATGGAGGGCCAGAATTTGATGTAAACAACATGAAAGCATGGATCCATCCTGCCTTGTATCAATTGTTCAGGCTGGTGGTGGTGGTGGTGTAATGATGTGGGAAATATTTTCCTGGCACACTTTGGGTCCCTTAGTACCATTTGAGCATGGTTTAAATGGCACGGCCTACCTGAATATTGTTGCTGACCATGTCCACCCTTTTATGACTACAGTGTACCCATCTTCTGATGGCTCCTTCCAGCAGGATAATGCACCATGTCACAAAGCTCCAATCATCTCACAACTGGACAATGAGGTCACTGTACTCCAATGGCCTCCACACTCACCAGATCTCAATCCAGTAGAGAACCTTTGGGATGTGGTGGAACGGGAGATTCGCATCATGGGTGTGCAGCCGCCAAACCTGCAGCAACTGTGTGATGTTATCATGTCACTATGGACCAAAATGTCTGAGGAATGTTTCCAACACCTTGTCAAATCTATGCCATGAAGAATGAAGGCAGTTCTGAAGGCAAAAGGGGGTCCAACCCGGTACAAGCAAGGTGTACCTAATAAAGTGGCCGGTGAGTGTATCTTTCCTTAACTATGTAACAATGTATATAAATACTCAAAAGTTAAATTGACATTAAACTGTTTCTATTTGGTGTTTCTGTTACTCACTTGTGTCCATATGTAGAGAAGATTCCTCCAGTTTAATTTTCATAATCATCTCCCCCTCCTCCATAGACTGCTGATCTCCACTCACCAACCTCTCTTCTTCTTCCTTTTTAATCTCAACTTTGATGTCTTTCGGTTCTTCGCCCTAAACCCCAAAGATGACCGAATGCATTTGTAAAAATGAAATAAGAGATTATATACTTCTAACCAATCTCAAAGATTAGAATTATTTTGGAGTTCTATGTCTGAGTTCCACCTACCTGATTATGGAGTGAATAGTTGTGATCTTCCTTTATGGAATTCCAAAAGTACAGAGAACTTCCCTTCTCCACAGACTGCTGATCTCCACTCACCAACGTCTCTTCTTCTTCCTCTTTATTTTCAACCTTGATTTCTTTCAGTTCTTCAGCCTAAACCCCAAAAATAACAGAATACATTTATAAAAATGGAACAAGAAATTACATAGAAGAATGTCCTCTCATAGCTTAAAATTCTTTTGGTGCTCTAGTTGCTCCATTCCACCTACCCGATTAGGTTGGGCATAGTTGTGATCTTCCAGTGTGGAATACCGGGGACATCTCTCTGGTGGGTTCCCATTACTGGATCCATCTGTAGGAAACACACACACTGACTGAATACATTGTTTCTATGTGTTTCTCAGATGATAGGGGATCTAGGTGGACCCTCCGTACTGCTCTCTCCTCTCCTTTACAGTAAAGTCTCCTCTTACCCGGTGATGTGAGGGGCGGCTGATTCTCCATCATGACGTTCTTGTAGAGATCCTTGTGTCCTTCTAAATACTCCCACTCCTCCATGGAGAAATAGACAGTGACATCCTGACACCTTATAGGAACCTGACACACACAATGATACAGTTACCATCCAGACACATCCCTTGTCTGTTACTGGATAATGTCCCAGAATTCCCAGCACCGCTCACCTCTCCTGTCAGCAGATCAGTGATCTTGTTGGTGACTTCTAGAATCTTCTTGGCACTGGTTACCTCTGTTGTCAGGCAGTGAGTTGGAGGCACTGTGATGGGTGATGTCCTATGAAGACAGCTGCTGAGCGTAAATGGTTCACCAGATATTTTCTTCTACTTTATAATCCTGTATAACGAGAGAAAGTAATAATTATCACTACAGACCTCCCAGAATACTCATCACTTTTGCTTGACCTATACAGGACTCTCCTCTCTGTAGACAGATAATAAACTGAGAATTATCTGGATCATACTGGGGTGAAAAATGTCTGCACAGAGTTCCCCAATAGATTATAAATTCCCTTTAAATAACAACTCATCTATGTTGCCAAGCTCCTACAGACAAATCAAGAAAAGCTTGGTCTGGTACTTCTTGCTGCTCGATCTGTGATAGGCAACATTGGTGACAGACAGACGCTTCATCGATAAACCGAAAGCGGATCATGTGATTGTTTGGAATGAGGATAATTCTGAGTACTATAATCTCATGTGGACATCTTGGTTCAATTTCTCTCATACTCTCCATATTGAGGATACTTCATGTCTGATACGGTCTGAGCACAGGGTTTTCCCATAACTTTTTGTACTTGTCATGATACGATATGTATATTGTTACTTTGTATTCTAACATTTGAAAATCAATAAATAAGAATAAAACATAAATACCAACTCATACCAAAATGCTTTATTTTAGTTTTGAAATGACTGGAGAAGAGTTAGAACATTGTTCAAAGTATTCTTCTGTGTCCTAGTTGGTATTTACTTTCACTTTCTGTATCTGGTCTACAAAACTCCAATGACTCTGGAAGGACAGTTGGATAAATGGCTCTATATTTAGGATGTATCTGGACTATAAACCAGAGGCTCTGGATGGACAGTTGGATAAATGGCTCTATATTTAGGATGTATCTGGACTATAAATCAGAGGCTCTGGATGGACAGTTGGATAAATGGCTCTATATTTAGGATGTATCTGGACTATAAACCAGAGGCTCTGGATGGACAGTTGGATAAATGGTTCTATATTTAGGATGTATCCGGTTTATAAACCAGGGGCTCTGGGTGAACAGTTGGATAAATGGTTTAGGATGTATCTGGTCTATAAACCAGATGCTCTGGATGGACAGTTACATAAATGGCTCTATATTTAGGATGTATCTGGTCTATAAACCAGAGGCTCTGGATGGACAGTTGGATAAATGGTTCTATATTTAGGATGTATCTGGTCTATAAACCAGAGGCTCTGGATGGACAGTTGGATAAATGGTTCTATATTTAGGATGTAAATATTATAATACTCTTCATATGTGTGTTGTAGCATCGTCTGGAGATAATAGACATCACAGTGACTATGGAGGAAGAGGACAGACATGATGGGCGGTTACTGGGTGTAAATATAAAGTAATATCTTATTACCTCCTCTGCTGCCACTTACAGGAACACCTCCCTCCACTTTTTGCAAGTTTTCCTTGCCCGGGGAACTTCCTGTCTGCAAATGACATCACTTCCTGTCAGTACCTTATATCACTTCCTGTCTCTGCGTTCCACTGACAGTAAATGAGATCACCACTTTGTGGAGAAAATACAAACTGCAGGCTATTTTTTAAATACTTTGACAGATACTTTCTAATACTTCACATGCAATTGAAAAGTCAAGACAATAAAAAAAAGATAATAAAAAGAAATTGATTGTGTATTAACCCCTTCCCACCGAGCATACACAGATGTGCGTACTCGGCTTTCGGAGGTTATACCGGGATGCTGCAGGCATCATCCCAGTACGGTTTTTTTAGAGCCGGCGACTGGTTTTCCAGGTATAACAACCGATGCGTCTAAAAGCCGCTCGGCTGTTATACCGGAGGAGCGGGAGGGGACGCCTCCCTTCCCGCCGCCTCCCGCCGCTCTTACCGCGCCTCCCGTTCCACCGGGAGGCCCGAACACCAATCCCCCACTTCCGGTGGCTAGGGAAAGACTTGTACCAGCCTTCTAATTGTAAACACGGAAGCGAGGTCATGACGTCACTTCCCGTTTACTCGGCTGCCAATGGCGCCGGTTTTAAAAAAATATACAGTATTCAGAATCGCCGAAAACAGCGATCTGAATACTTTGAAGTGCAAAGGAGAGATTTTAGACCCCCGATCCCTCCATAAAGAGTACCTGTCACCACCTATTACTGTCACAAGGGATGTTTACATTCCTTGTGACAGCAATAAAGGTGATCAAAATATTTTTTTTTTTAAACACAATTTATTAATATAAAAATAAATAAAATAACTACCGTCACGAGGTCTCCTCAGCTTGACGCGTTTCACCCCTCCCACTGGGCGTCATCAGAAACTAGTGGGGCCCGTGACTGATTGCCTTTTATGCATTAAGTCCCGCCTACTACACCCAATGACTCCTACTACTCTCATTAAGTGCGCAGTAATAATTACCACCACTTCCGGTGTCCCACTACAAGTCACTGATTGCCACCGTTACTAGAAGTGCTGTGACCGCCATTTGCATGTATGATCGGCTTTATACCCATGCTGATTACTCTGAGTTATATATATTGAATGAACTGGGATGAACCAGATCACTATCCCTTGCACGTGGGGTAACACTTTGCCCGAAGGCATGCTCACTAATGCCTGGGACCAGCCAGGGGCCACGGTTATGTGAAGAATTAAAGATTATGACGGCCTTAAAACTCAGAGATGAGCCACATGTAGGACCAAAATACAGAGTTCCTTCATAAGCTGCTTCCTTCAATGTTCTACACACTTATACTAATATACAGTATGTGTTGCATTCGGAGGGACAGGCTGAGCCTCTGCCCACTCCACCAGTCCGTACCTTTGTTACCTCACTCCCACTAACAGAATGGGGTCCCACCAAGCACACATCGCTGACCTCATGCGTGCTCACACTTCACACTTCCCTTCCCGTACCTAGTGATTAGGCAATAGATCTCCATAACGCTAGTCCATTCCCAGTGAGCAGCGGAGGTGGACAGCTAGAAGGGAAGTCAGAGCACACCAAACCCCTTGCTAGCAGAGGACCTGTCACCTAAACAGGTACCACGACATTGACTGGTTGCTGTTCTTCCTTTATGATTACTCATGGCAACTCCCCCTTCCTACTTGTCTTGCTAAATGAGCCTCTGTCGTAGGGATTTTACACATACCCCATATTGCTGTTATGGACCCAGGTTCTTTAGGAATACACCAAGACCCCACATGCACCTCTTGAATATATTCACACCAGGCTCTGAGCAGTTGGGTCAACTTTTACTGTACATTTGGTGCAACGTGTATGACATGCAATAATGTCTTTCTGCCAACTAAACCTAACTGTGGCTGCCCCAGGTTACCTGTACAGGTGGAGCCTGTTTAGGAAAAGTCCATACTTGGAAATGTTTGAACTGAGATGTCCATGTTCTTGGGGTGTCCTGTTGAAACGGTGGAGCACAGGTCCCAGCAATTCTCTGCTTGTAACCCTAGTTGTGCATGTCCCCCATAGGATCCAGACCTCTTCCCTTTACTCTCAAAAATGTGGTGGTTTTCTGGGTGTTTCTACTGTACTGGTGCTCCAGGGCTTCCAAACACAATATAGTAAAAAAAAAAATACATGCCTAATTTATGCCCCTTGAAGCTTAAGGTGCTCCTTGGATTTTGGACCCCACTATGCAACTAGACTGCCAATAAAGTGTCACATATGCTGTATGCCCATACTCAAGGGGAATAGCAGAATGTAATTCTAAGTATGCCCATTATGTGTGGAAAAATATCTTATCGACAAAAAAAATTATCTTCTTTCTTCATTTTCCACTTGTTTCAAAAAGGCGATCTTCAAAAAATTCACCATACCTCTAATTAAATATGTTGGAAGGTCTACTTTGCAAAATGGGATCATTCATTGGGTGTTTCTCCTATCCTGGCACTTCAGGGCCTCAAGAAATGTAATAGCTATTCAGGAAATAGATGTGTAATTTATGCCAAAAAAGTGTCACATATGTGTATGCCCATACTCAGGAGGAATAGCAGAATGTAATTCTATGTATGCCCATGGTGTGTGGAAAAATATCTTATTGACAGTTGTATGTAAAAAAAAAAAAGAAAAATTTGCTTCTTTCTTCATTTTCCACTTTCAAAAAGGCGATCTTCAAAAAACTCACCATACTTCTAATTAAATATGTTGGAAGGTCTACTTTGCAAAATGGGATCATTTATTGGGTGTTTCTCCTATCCTGGCACTTCAGGGCCTCAAGAAATGTAATAGCTATTCAGGAAATAGATGCGCAATTTATGCCCCTAGAGAGCCTGAAGGTGCTCCTTGGATTTTGGGTACCTATATGCATATAGGCAGCAATAAAAGTCCAAGACATGTGGTATCCCCGTACTGGGGAGGAGTAGAAGATTGTGTTTTGGGGTGTAATTGTAAGTATACCCATCCTGTGTGTGTGATAAATAACCGGTTAAAATGACAACTTTGTGAAATAAAATCACATTTTATTTACTTTCATTTTCCAACAAATTGTGGCAAAACATTTACAATTTCAAAAAACTCCCCATGCCTCTTACTAATTACCTTGGGCTGTCTACTTTCCAAAAAAGAGGCCATTTTGGGGGGTGTTTGTACTGTCCTGGCATTTTAGGGCCCCAAGAATGGATATAAGCAATTTTAAAAAATGTATACCATAATTGTAGACTCTACAACTCTCACACGTATTAAACAATATACATGCATATGATTTTTATTTTACCAAACTAATGTAACAGAATACATTTTGGCCTAAGTTTATGCAGAAATATTATTTTTTTCCAACCTTTTTTTTAACAGAAACAAAGGAAAATTTTTTTTATTTTTCAAAATTTTCGGTCCCTTTTCCTTTATCAACTTGCCAACCATGTAACTTACATATACGGCAGCAAGGTGGCAATGCTGCGCCAGATCACGTACCTAGTACGTGATCCAACATTTCTGGAAAGGGGGGCGCGCATGCGTGCCACCGGCGGCCTGCTCCCGCTGTGATTATACACAGCGGGAACTGATCTGTGGGTAATACAGACTCGAAGTCCGCCGGCACCCGCCGATCATCCAGCACACAGGCAGAACGGTGGTCTACCTATGTAAACAAGGCAGATTGCCGTTCTGACAGGAGGGAGGGCATGAATGCTGTGTCCCTGCAAAGCCTTTCCCTAGTAAAACCACCTCCCATACTGTACCCTAAAATACTGGTTAGGCACACATTTTTAACCCTTCCATCACCCTAGATGTTTAACCCCTTCCCAGCAAGTGTCATTCGTACAGTGACAGTGCATATTTTTAGCACCGATCACTGTATTAGTGTCCAACTGTCCATCCCAATATCGCAGTCCCACTACAAGTCGCTGATTGCCACCATTACTAGTAAAAAAATAAAGGAACTCAGGAACAAGGATAGTGGGAACCCCTCATAATGAGCACAGCAGGTGTACAGACCTGGGAACTCAGCACAGGGATGGTGGGTTGTTAGCTCATGTGAATCTTCTGGTATGCCACAAGTGAAGATTTCTGAGTGAAACATTTCCCGCACTCTGAACATGAATAGGGACACTCACCTTTGTGAATTCTCTCATGTCTAAGAAGTTTTCCTTTCTCATTGAAGCATTTCCCTTACTCTGAACATGAATAGGGATGCCCGTCTGAACTAAATTGAGAGATCTCACCTGAATATGAATAGGAATGCTCACTCATGTGAATTCTTAAAGCAGGCTTCTTTTCTGACCAAAACATTTCCCGAACTCTGAGCACAAATAGGGACGCTCACCCGTGTGAATTTTTTGGTGTAAAACAAGGTGGTTTTTTTTGATTAAAAGATTTCCCGCACTGTGAACATGAATAGGAACGCTCTCCCGTGTGAATCTTCTGGTGTATAAGAAGTGAAGATTTATGATTGAACATCTCCCACACTCTCAACTTGAATACGCGCGCTTACCAGTGTGAGTTTTCTGATGTGTACGAAGGTTTCCTTTCTGAATGAAACATTTCCCACACTCTGAACATGAATACGGACGCTCACTTGTGTGAGTTTTCTGGTGTTGAAGAAGGTTTCCTTTCTGAGTGAAACTTTTTCCACACTCTGAACATAAATATGGACGCTCACCTGTATGAATTCTCTGATGTGCAAGAAGGCCTCCTTTCAGAAGGAAACGTTTCTCGCACTCTGAACATGAATACGGAAGATCCCCCGTGTGAATTCTCTGATGTTTACGAAGGTCACTGTTCAGAATAAAGCATTTCCCGCACTCTGAACATGAATAGGGATGCACAGCTATGTGAAGTCTCTGGTGTCTAAGAAAATTTCCTTTATGACTGAATTGTTTCCCGCACTCTGAACATGCATAGGGACGTTCACCTGTGTGAATTCTCTGATGTTCAAGAAGGAATCCTTTCTGAATGAAACGTTTCCCACACTCTGAACATGAATAGGGAAGCTCACCGGTGTGAATCCTCTGATGTGTAAGAAAGGTTCCTTTCTTAGTGAAAGATTTCCCGCACTCTAAACATGAATAGGGACGCTCACGCATGTGAATTTTCTGATGTGTAAGAAGGGTTCTTTTCTTAGTAAAAGATTTCCCGCACTCTAAACATGAATAGGGACGCTCACGAATGTGAGTTTTCTGATGTGCAAGAAGGTTTCCTTTCTGAGTGAAACATTTCCCGCACTCTGAACAAGAATATGGACGCTCACTTGTGTGAATCCTCTGATGTGAAAGAAGGTCTCTGTTATCAACGTAAGATTTCCCACACTCTGAACATGAATACGGACGCTCACTTGTGTGAGTTTTCTGGTGTTGAAGAAGGTTTCCTTTCTGAGTGAAACATCTCCCACACTCCGAACATGAATAGGGACGCTCACCTGTATGAATTCTCTGATGTGCAAGAAGGCCTGCTTTGTGAATGAAACGTTTCCCACACTCTGAACATGAATAGAGAAGCTCCCCCGTGTGAATTCTCTGATGTAAATGAAGGTCTCTGCTCAGTATAAAGCGTTTCCCGCACTCTAAACATGAATAGGGGCGCACACCTGTGTGAATGCTCTGGTGTCTAAGAAAAATTCTTTTCCGACTGAATTTTTTCCCACACTCTGAACATGAATAGGGACGTTCACCCTTGTGACTTCTCTGATGTTTAAAGAAGGCTTTTTTCTGACTAAAACTTTTTCCGCACTCTGAACATGAATAGGGACACTCACCTGTGTGAAGGCTCTTGTGTCTAAGCAAACTTCCTTTATGATTAAAATGTTTCCCGCACTCTGAACATAAATAGGGTTGTTCACCTGTGTGACTTCTCTGATGTTCAAGAAGGTCTCTTTGCGAAAGGAAACATTTCCCGCACTCTGAACATGGATATGGACGCTTGATTATGCTCATGTGATCTTGCTTGTGTCTAAAAAGTGCTCTGTATTCAGTGAAACATTTCCCACATATTGGACATGTCAATGACCACCCTTCTGTCTGAACTACTTCATAGCTTAAAGAAGAAGATTCATTGGAACTCAATGGAACAATTAAAGTATATGTATTGTAAAATCCTATAGTCTTGGTGTGTGATCCATTAGAAGATTCCTCAGGATTAGAGGGATCCATTGATCTCCCCAATTGGGAAGGTCTTGGATGTATATTTGGAGTAATGGGATTTCCTCCTGGAGAATATTGTACAATGTTATTATCTTCTGCTTTATATTCTGGAGATACAATGAGATGTTCCTCAGAGGTATTCCGGACATTGTGTCCACCTGTCAAAAAGAAATCTCACAATAAATGTTACTTTTTACACTTTGAATTCAGAAGTCATATATGTTGGTCTAGCACTAAATGTGTTCTAAGAGTTCTGGCATGGAATTGCTGGCAATTAGAAGAGAAAAATATGAATACAAATCAGATAAAAGGATACCATACATAAATAAGGTGGACCTTTCATATGGTGTACAGTATCTCCTCCTCATTTGTTGGGAACATGACATTATATTGAGGAATGGAGATGGACCTTTCATATGGTGTACAGTATCTCCTCCTCATTTGTTGGGAACATGACGTTATATTGAGGAATGGAGATGGACCTTTCATATGGTGTACAGTATCTCCTCCTCATTTGTTGGGAACATGACATTATATTGAGGAATGGAGATGGACCTTTCATATGGTGTACAGTATCTCTTCCTCATTTGTTGGGAACATGACGTTATATTGAGGAATGGAGATGGACCTTTCATATGGTGTACAGTATCTCTTCCTCATTTGTTGGGAACATGATGTTATATTGAGGAATGGGGATGGACCTTTCATATGGTGTACAGTATCTCCTCCTCATTTGTTGGGAACATGACATTATATTGAGGAATGGAGATGGACCTTTCATATGGTGTACAGTATCTCTTCCTCATTTGTTGGGAACATGACGTTATATTGAGGAATGGAGATGGACCTTTCATATGGTGTACAGTATCTCTTCCTCATTTGTTGGGAACATGATGTTATATTGAGGAATGGGGATGGACCTTTCATATGGTGTACAGTATCTCCTCCTCATTTGTTGGGAACATTGGGTAAAGTGATAAATATGATCACTTTCTTCTGATGAGGACTGGACATGATTCTATCATATGGTGTACAACATAAACAATACATTGAACAGTGGGGTAGATACGTTGATGACGTTCTTACTGTTAGCAGTTAAGAAGTCTCAGTCTTTCCTGTACAGAAGTATATGATGTTCTTTATTTTGTACACGAGCAGCACACATTGCACATTATTTAGGAGAAAAAAAGTTTCACCTCTATATACAGAAAAGGTGTTTTGTTTTAAGAGATGTACAGATGGGGAATAGCCTGGTTCTCGATGACAGGATGTGTTTCTTATTACAAAAATTTTAATGAATGACTTTTGGGATCAGGAAAATTTCCATTTAACCTGAAAGAAAACTGGGCTGAGCTTTATATGGGTATTCTGCTTTCCTCTGGATCAACTGTCACTGATTGTTTTCTCTTATTTTTCTCTTGGGGTGAATTTTATGGACATATATATTTTCTGAAGTGATGTGACAATGTAAATACATAGTTTATACGAGGGATGAGGTTAGCATTCACGGCAATAAAGGATTTACTGCAAACTCTGGCGAACTGATTATCTTATTTGCCTTTGAAATGAACCCTCAGCCACTTTGAAATTTTTCTTTTGAGTGCCTTTGATAGACATATACACTCACCGGCCACTTTATTAGGTACACCTTTACATTTGCTTGGTAACACAAATTGCTAATCAGTCAATCACATGGCAGTAATTCAATGCATTTCAGCATCTAGACGTGTTGAGTATTGTTGCTGACCATGTTCATCCTTTATGACTACAGTGTACCCATCTTCTGATGGCTCCTTCCAGCAGGATAATGCACCATGTCACAAAGCTCAAATCATCTCACCACTGGACAATGGGGTCACTGTACTCCGGTGGCCTCCACACTCACCAGATCTCAATCCAATAGAGAACCTTTGGGATGTGATGGAGATTCGCATCATAGATGAGCAGCTGACAAATCTGCAGCAACTGCGTGATGCTATCATGTCACTATGGAATGTTTCTAACACCTTGTTAAATCTATGCCATGAAGAAGGAAGGCAGTTCGGAAGCCAAAGGGGGGTCCAACCTGGTACTAGCAAGGTGTACCTAATAAAGTGGCCGGTGAGTGTATCTTTCCTTAACTATGTAACAATGTATCTAAATACTCAAAAGTAAAATTAACATTAAACTGTTTCTATTTAGTGTTTTTGTTACTTACTTGTGTCCATATGTAGAGAAGATTCCTGCAGTTTAATTTTCATAATCATCTCCCCCTCCTCCATAGACTGCTGATCTCCACTCACCAACCTCTCTTCTTCTTCTTCTTCCTTTTTAATCTCAACTTTGATGTCTTTCGGTTCTTCGCCCTAAACCCAAAAGATCACAGAATGCATTTGTAAAAATGGAATAAGAGATTATATACTATTGAACAATCTCAAAGATTAGAATTATTTTGGAGTTCTATGTCTGAGTTCCATCTACCTGAATATGCCGTGAATAGTTGTGATCTTCCTTTATGGAATTCCAAAAGTACAGAGAACTTCCCTTCTCCACAGACTGCTGATCTCCACTCACCAACGTCTCTTCTTCCTCTTTATTTTCAACCTTGATTTCTTTCACTTCTTCACCCTAAACCCCAAAAATGACAGAATACATTTATAAAAATGGAACAATACATTGATCATAAAATAATGTCCTCTCATAGCTTAAAAATTCTATAGGAGCTCTAGTTGCTCCATTCCACCTACCTGATAAGGTTGTGCATAGTTGTGGTCTTCCTGTGTGGAATCCTGGGAATACAGAGGACGGGGACATCTCTCTGGTGGGTTCCCATTACTGGATCCATCTGTAGGAAACACACACACTGACTGAATACATTGTTTCTATGTGTTTATCAGATGATGGGGGATCTAGTTGGACCCTCCGTACTGCTCTCTCCTTTACAATAAAGTCTCCTCTTACCCAGTGATGTGAGGGGCAGCTGATTCTCCATCATAACGTCCTTGGAGAGATCCTTGTGTCCTTCTAAATACTCCCACTTCTCCATGGAGAAATAGACAGTGACATCCTGACACCTTATAGGAACCTGACACACACAATGATACAGTCACCATCCAGACACATCCCTTGTCTGTTACTGGATAATGTCCCAGAATTCCCGGCACCGCTCACCTCTCCTGTCAGCAGATCAATGATCTTAGTGGTGACTTCTAGAACCTTCTTGGCACTAGTTACCTCTGTTGTCAGGCAGTGAGGTGGAGGCACTGTGATGGGTGATGTCCTGTGAAGACGGCTGCTGGGTGTTAATGGTTCGCCAGATATTTTCTTCTACTTTATAATCCTGTGTATAGAGAGAAAGTAACAATTATCACTACAGACCTCCCAGAATCCTCCTCACTTTTGCTTGACCTATACAGGACTCTCCTCTCTGTAGACAGATAATAAATGGAGAATTATCTAGACTGTACTGGGGTGGAAAATGTCTGCACAGAGTTCCCCCATAGTTCATAAATTCCCTTTAAATAACAACTCATCTATGTTGCCAAGCTCCTACAGACAAATAAAGAAAAGTTTGGTCTGGTACTTCTTGCTGCTCGATTTGTGATAGGCAACACTGGCGACAGACTGAAGCTCCATCAATAAACGAAATGCGGATCATGTGATTGCTTGGGATGAGAATAAATGAGGATAAATCTGAATACTATGATCTCATGTGGACATCTTGGGGATACTTCATGTCTGATATGGTCTGAGCACACAGTTTTCTCCCAACCTTTTGTACTTGTCATGATATGATATGTACTGTATATTGTTACTTTGTATTCTAACATTTGAAAATCAAAAAATAAGAATAAAACATAAATAACAACTCGTACCAAAATCGTTTATTTTAGGTTTGAAATGACTGGAGAAGAGTTAGAACATCGTTCAAAGTATTCTTCTGTGTCCTAGTTGGTATTTACTTTCACTTTCTGTCCAGCATGTATCTGGTCTACAAAACTCCAATGACTCTGGATGGACAGTTGGATTAATAGTTCTATATTTAGGATGTATCTGGACTATAAACCAGAGGCTCTGGATGGACAGTTGGATAAATGGCTCTATATTTAGGATGTATCTGGTCTATAAACCAGAGGCTCTGGATGGACAGTTGGATAAATGGTTCTATATTTAGGGTGTATCTGATCTATTAATCAGAGGCTCTGGATGGACAGTTGGATAAATGGTTCTATATTTATGATGTAACCGGTTTATAAACCATAATCTCTGGATGGACAGTTGGATAAATGGTTCTATATTTAGGATGTATTTGGTCTATAAACCAGAGGCTCTGGATGGACAGTTACATAAATGGCTCTATATTTAGGATGTAAATATTACAATATTCTATATATATGTGTGTTGCAGCATCTTCTGGACATAGAAGACATTACAGTGACTATGGAGGAAGAGGACGGACATGACTGGGGGGTTACTGGGTGTAAATATAAAGTAATATCTTATTACCTCCTCTGCTGCCACTTACAGGAACGCCTCCCTCCACTTTTTGCAAGTTTTCCTTGCCCGGGGAACTTCCTGTCTGCGAATGACATCACTTCCTGTCAATGCCTTCTATCACTTCCTATCTCTGCGTTCCACTGACAGTAAGTGATATCACCACTTTGTGGAGAAAATACAAACTGCAGGCTATTTTTTTTAAATACTTTGACAGATGCTTCCTTATACTTCACATGCCATTGAAAAGTCAGGCAATAATAATAAAAAAAAAAAAGATAATAAAAAAATTGATTGTGTATTAAAATTCAGGATACATAAAAGCATGAATTCAAAATGGAGATACAACATTGTTTTGCAAAAATGATATCCTTAAATTATGCCAAATACACAGTCCTTGGAAACAGAATTTGTTAGCATGTAAGATTTTTCAGAGAAACTTTTGGCTTTTTGGGGTTTATTTTCCTGGGAATCGATCCAAACACTTCCTGGTACAGATGAGCGTGGTTACGCCATGTGCATAAGCTCTGTGGAGTTCCAAACATTTGGGCACCACTGGATGGCATCATAAGCCGATTTACTCCGGAAATTGGGAGATATCCTCAGATCCCCTGGATGTCTATACAGATCCTCCATTGATGAAAATTAATACACATGCCTTTTTGACTCTTTAACTGGGTCCAATGGTTCTGGTAAGAGCCCTCCTCATTTGAGGTGATGGTGCACCTGTGTGTTGCAAGCATTGGCTCACACGAGATTTTTATCAGCACAGCGGTGGATTTTTTGACACATTCAGGACTGATATATATGTATAAATATATATATACAGTATCTCAAAAAAAGTGAGTACACCCCTCACATTTTTGTAAATATTTTATTATATCTTTTCAGGTGACAACACTGAAGAAATGACACTTTGCTACAATGTAAAGTAGTGAGTGTACAGCTTGTATAACAGTGGAAATTTGCTGTCCCCTCAAAATAACTCAACACACAGCCAGGCTTCAGCCCCGAAAGATTTTACCCCCTTTTCCTGACCAGAGCACTTTTTAACAATTTGGCACTGCGTCGCTTTAACTGACAATTGCACGGTCGTTCGATGTTGTACCCAAACGAAATTTGCGTCCTTTTTTTCCCACAAATAGAGCTTTCTTTTGGTGGTATTTGATCACCTCTGCGGGTATTATTTTTTGCGCTATAAACAAAAAAAAGAGCGACAATTGTGAAAGCAAAAACAATATTTTTTACTTTTTGCTATAATAAATATCCCCAATAATTAAAAAACAAAAACAAATTTCTTCATCAGTTTAGGCCAATATATATTCTTCTACATATTATTGGTAAAAAAATTGCAATAAGCGTATATTGATTGGTTTGCGTAAAAGTTATAGCATCTACAAACTATGGCATATTTATGGCATTTTTATTATTTTTTTTTTTACTAGTAATGGTGGTGATCTGCGATTTTTAGCGGTACTGCGACATTGCGACGGACGGATTGGACACTTTTGACACTTTTTTGGGACCATTAACAATTATACAGTGATCAGTGCTATAAAAATGCACAGATTACTGTGTAAATGTCACTGGCAGGGAAGGGATTAACAATAGGGCGTCATCAAGGGGTTAACTGTGTGTTCCCTCAGTGTGTTCTAATTGTGTGGGGATGGGAGTGACTAGGAGAGGAGACATATCGTTTTTCCTACTTAGTAGGAAACCACTCACAAATTCCCGTGCTGGAGCTTGTGCACATGATCATGCGTGGCTGGCGGCAATAATGCCCACCAGACACGTACATCAGGTCCCCCGCCATGCAGCGGGCGTGCGCGCGCGCCCTCTGGTGGCCGGAAAAGAGGAAGGACGTACCCATACAGGGTTTTGCCCGGGAGAACCATAGTATATCTGCGTGAGCCGGTCGGGAACCGGTTAATGTCTAAACCACTGGCAACAAAAGTGAGTACACCCCTAAGTTAAAATGTCCAAAGTGGGCCCTAAGTGTCAATATTTTGTGTGGCCACCATTATTTTCCAGCACTGCCTTAACCCTCTTGGGCATGGAGTTCACCAGAGCTTCATAGGTTGCCACTGTAGTCCTCTTCCACTCCTCCATGACAACATCACGGAGCTGGTGGATGTTAGAGACCTTGCGCTCCTCCACCTTCCGTGGAGGAGGATGCCCCACAGATGCTCAATAGGGTTTAGGCCTGGAGACATGTTTGCTCAGTCCATCACCTTTACCCTCAGCTTCTTTAGCAAGGCAGTGGTCATCTTGGAGGTGTGTTTGGGGTAGTTATCGTGTTGGAATACTGCCCTGCAGCCCAGTCTCCGAGGGGAGGGGATCATACTCTGCTTCAGTATGTCACAGTACATGTTGTTATTCATGGTTCCCTCAATGAACTGTAGCTCCCCAGTGCCGGCAGCACTCATGCAGCCCCAGACCATGACACTCCCACCACCATGCTTGACTGTCATACGTCTATTTGTCCTGTCTTGTTAAACCACTGTATGGTCTTGGCCACCATGCTGCAGCTCAGTTTCAGGGTCTTGGCAATATTCTCATAGCCTAGGCTATCTTTTTGTGAAGCAACAATTCCCTTTTTCTGATCCTCAGAGAGTTCTTTGCCATGAGGTGCCATGTTGAACTTCCAGTGACCAGTATGAGAGAGTGAGAGCGATAACACCAAATTTATCACACCTGAGACCTTGTAACACTAACGAGTCACATGATACCTGGGAGTGAAAATAGCTAATTGGGTCCAATTTGGACATTTTCACTTAGGGGTGTACTCACTTTTGTTGCCAGCGGTTTAGACATTAATTACTGTGTGTTGAGTTATTTTGAGGGGACAGAAAATTTACACTGTTATACAAACTGTACACTCACTACTTTACATTGGAGCAAAGTGTCATTTCTTCATGTTGTCACATGAAAAGATAGAATAAAATATTTACAAAAATGTGAGGGGTGTACTCACTTTTGTGAGATACTGTATATTACTATATTATTTTTTTTATTTTTTTTTTATATATCTATTTTTATTGTCAATGTTGCACATCTACGAATCCTTAAGTTAAAAGATAATCAATTTGTATCTACAATAAGAATATGCTAAGAAGTTCCTTAGCTCAGGTTAGAGCAGGTTTCACAAGTTTCAAAGGCAATGAGGACCCAGGCTTACTCTACAAGCAGTTGCAGGAAATCGGATGATAGCGTCATTAGGTGAAGTTTCTTCCAACTGGTACAGTCCTTCCTTGGTGTGAAGTTCATTTGGTGTCCGACTTTCAGTCTCTGTTGTAGGCTTTTTTTTTTATTTTCACATTTTTTATTTAAGAGAAAAAGGCAGCTTCCATATAGACATACATATACCAAACAGGAAGTATACAAATATCAATGCCAGGGAAATCAAAAAGAGGACTAATGTTGGCCATAACATTGCAAGGGGACATAAGCATCACCCAGAACATAAACTGGAGTTAACAGGGTGAACATGGGAAATCATCCCCTAAAACAGTAACCTGGCATGGCAAATTGCAATTCCAAACAATAATTCAGAAACAGGGTAACCCCTGTAAGAGTCGTATACATAAAAGAAAATTGGCCTGTTTTTGCAGGCAAGAAGAAAATCAGAGAGTGAAGAAACAGAAGAGAAAAAGGGAAAAGAAAAAAAGGCGGGGGGGGGGGGGTTTGGGGGCTGAAGGGGGGGGCAGAGATGGGAGGGGGTAGCAGTTTGTGAGTCAGTCAGTCTGCTATGAGATGTAAGGACACCATCACTCATAATAAGAATAGGTAGCCAATCCCACATGGGCGTGTCCTTTTTCTATTACACTGATGCAAACATACAGTACTCCAATTCAGCCTCTAGATGGCACTGTTGTATGATACATGCCATAGGTCATACATGTCAAAAGGTCAAGCTATTGTTGACCGATGCTGCATTCGTCCCCCCCCAGCCAGCTCTAACACAGAGAACCGAACAAACACCACCGATCGCTTGGTTCTCACAGCTCCGTGAGCAGAGAGCTGGTGACTGTCAGTCACCACTCTCTGCTCTGCTCCCTCCTCGATCACTGGAGCACTGAGCTGTGGAGGAGGCGGGGGTGCCCGGATCAGGCTCTCAGCGGCTTGCTGAAAGCCTGAGCCGGGCGCTGGTCCAGGCATGCGGGTGGATCCCGACTCCACTGTCGCAATCTTGCCCAAGCAGGAACTGGCTCTATGACGTCAGCAGACAGACACTGTTAGCTTAAAATGACTCACAGGAGTTATGCACTCCTGTGGCTCATTTTAAGCTAACAGTGTCTGTCTGTCCATGCTTGGGCAAGATTGCGACAGTGGAGTCGGGATCCACCCACATGCCTGGATCCATAGGAGGAGTACAGCTAAATGAGCTTTGGCTTTACTTCTCCTTTAACTACCAACTGACTTTAGCCCAAAATACAATTGTATTTAAAGCGGAGTTCCGCCTTATTTTTTTTTAGAAGTCGGTGCTACAAATACTGCAGCTGCTGACTTTTAAAATATGGACACTTACCTGTCCAGGGTGCCCGCGATGTCGGCACCCGAAGCTGATCTGTCCCGCGGCTCTCGGGTGCTGCCGTCGGCATTTTCGGTAAGGGAATCAGGAAGTGAAGCCTTGCGGCTTCACTTCCTGGTTCCCTACTGCGCATGTGCGACTCGCGTTGCGCATTCCCACTGGTCCCTGCTGTCTCCTGGGACCCATGTGTCTCCCAGAAGACAGCGGGGGGGGTGGGAAGTGGCATAGATACCCACGGGTGGCAGGGGTATCTATGCCCGGATGTGGGAGCAAAATACCTGTATTAGACAGGTATTTGCTCCCCCCTGAAATGTGCCTAATGTGACACCGGAGGGGGGGGATTCCGAAAAGTGGAAGTTCCATTTTTGGGTGGAACTCCGCTTTAAGTTCTCAATGTTTTAGAAGACAGCTAGAGTAAACGTTCCCAAGGCATTTGTTTGAGACGTCCACTCAAACATTCAAAAGTAACCTGATTTTTTGCTTTTCTGCTTCTAATACAAACAACCAGAGTCTTCCATTTAAGTCTGAGGAAATCAGAAAACACATATACTGTATGTCTGTATGTATGTATATATATATATATATACAGTGGGGACGGAAAGTATTCAGACCCCCTTAAATTTTTCACTCTTTGTTATATTGCAGCCATTTGCTAAAATCATTTAAGTTCATTTTTTTCCTCATAATTGTACACACAGCACCCCATATTGACAGAAAAACACAGAATTGTTGACATTTTTGCAGATTTATTAAAAAGGAAAAACTGAAATATCACATGGTGCTAAGTATTCAGACCCTTTGCTCAGTATTTAGTAGAAGCATCCTTTTGATCTAATACAGCCATAAGTCTTTTTGGGAAAGATGCAACTTTTTTTTTTTCACACCTGGATTTGGGGATCCTCTGCCATTTCTTCTTGCAGATCCTCTCCAGTTCTGTCAGGTTGGATGGTAAACGTTGGTGGACGGCCATTTTTAGGTCTCTCCAGAGATGCTCAATTTTGTTTAAGTCAGGGCTCTGGCTGGGCCATTCAAGAACAGTCACAGAGTTGTTGTGAAGCCACTCCTTTGTTATTTTAGCTGTGTGCTTAGGGTCATTGTCTTGTTGGAAGGTAAACCTTCGGCCCAGTCTGAGGTCCTGAGCACTCTGGAGAAGGTTTTCGTCCAGGATATCCCTGTACTTGGCCGCATTCATCTTTCCCTCGATTGCAACCAGTCGTCCTGTCCCTGCAGCTGAAAAAAACCCCACAGCATGATGCTGCCACCATCATGCTCCACTGTTGGAACTGTATTGGACAGGTGATGAGCAGTGCCTGGTTTTCTCCACACATACCGCTTAGAATTAAGGCCAAAAAGTTCTATCTTGGTCTCATCAGACCAAAGAATCTTATTTCTCACCATCTTGGAGTCCTTAAGGTGTTTTTTAGCAAACTCCATGTGGGCTTTCATGTGTCTTGCACTGAGGAGAGGCTTCCGTTGGGCCACTCTGCCATAAAGCCCCGACTGGTGGAGGGATCCAGTGATGGTTGACTTTCTACAACTTTCTGCCATCTCCCGACTGCATCTCTGGAGCTCAGCCACAGTGATATTTGGGTTCTTCTTTACCTCTCTCACCAATGCTCTTCTCCCCCTATAGCTCAGTTTAGCCGGACCGCCAGCTCTAGGAAGGGTTCTGGTCATCCAAAAACGTCTTCCATTTAAGGTTTATGGAGGCCACTGTGCTCTTAGGACCTTAAGTGCAGCAGAAATGTTTTTGTAACCTTGGCCAGATCTGTTCCTTGCCACAATTCTGTCTCTGAGCTCTTCAGGCAGTTCCTTTGACCTCATGATTCTCATTTGCTCTGACATGCACTGTGAGCTGTAAGGTCTTATATAGACAGAGTGTGTGGCTTTCCTAATCCAGTCCAATCAGTATAATCAAACACAGCTGGACTCAAATGAAGGTGTAAAACCATCTCAAGGATGATCCGAAGAAATGGACAGCACCTGAGTTAAATATATGAGTGTCACAGCAAAGGGTCTGAATACTTAGGACCATGTGATATTTCAGTTTTACTTTTTTAATACATCTGCAAAAATGTCAACAATTCTGTGTTTTTCTGTCAATATGGGGTGCTGTGTGTACATTAATGAGGAAAAAAATGAACTTAAATGATTTTAGCAAATGGCTGCAATATAACAAAGAGTGAAAAATGTAAGGGGGTCTGAATACTTTCCGTCCCCACTGTATATATATATATATATATATATATATATATATATATATATATACACACACACACACACATACGCTATATTACCAAAAGTATTGGGTCGCCTGCTATTACACGCACATGGACTTTAATGGCATCCCAGTCTTAGTCCGTAGGGTTCAATACTGAGTTGGCCCACCCTTTACAGCTATAACAGCTTCAACTCTTCTGGGAAGGCTGTCCACAAGGTTTAGGAGTGTGGGACCTGCTCAGGATGCAACATTTTGAGGGGGACACCACATTGTTCCCTTCCACCAGTCCAGCTAGACTCCCCCACCCATCTACCAGTGACAGGGTGGGTCCCGCCAAGAACCAGTACGGACCCTGTGAGTGTGCATAAATAACTCTTCCCTACCATATGGCTAGGTCCCTAGGGTCTTCGCCACGTTGGTTGATGGGGCACCGACTGCTCGGGAGGTAGGCCATGAACCGCTCCTCTCCTGTGTGCTCCACAGAAAATGTGAGCTTGTTAACTTCGCACTTGACTGCCCGTGGAGCACACACAGGAGAGGAGAGGGGGGAGAAGGGGGAGCAGATCAGCTGTGTCCTTTCTCATCCCATGGGAGAGGACGGATGGAGGGAGAGATAGAACTGTCAAAGCCAGCTCTGTGCTGCCCTTCCATGAGAGACACGCTCTCCGTTCAGAGCCGTGCGAATAGCAACCCCGCTGGGGCCCCCCTACAGTGACGGAATGCCAGGGCCCCATCGCAAGTGCGACTGTTGCTTCCCTGGTAATTCCACCACTGCCCTAGTCCCTAACTACAGGCTTGTGTCTGCCCCCGGCATACCTGCTTAGGAAAGGGTCTATTGCTGACATCTTCTGGGAGGACTGCCATTCCCAGCAATCCCCCTACATGTGGAAGTCTTCAGGACACAGGTCTGCAGCAGCTTTCACTGGTTGGCTGGGTCTTTCCTTTCCACGTAGCAGGCTGTGTGTTGTGAGATTACAGGTCTCAGCAGCCCCAGGCATGTTGGCAGGCTCCTCACAGAAGACTATCTCCAGTGAGGACAGTCAGTTCGGTGAGGACAGTCGCTTAGAAAATAGCTGAAGTAGGAATGAGCAGAGCCTGTCTGGGGAGGTTCGGCTTAAATTGCAGCATTTAGCCTCTCCTCTCCCATATGGCTGCTCTCTGTTGGGGCAATGCTTCTTCCTAATTTATAAGCACCGGAAAGAGGCCGAGCCCAGCAGAAGCGCACCGAGAAAAACACCTGTGAAATAAGGTAACCGTTTCCCTCCCTGCTGGGCAGCAGCTATCTACCACTTTCTGAATAAATAATAATACAGTGTAGACAGGGCTAAAATACTCACAGGCACCCTGTCAGCACCTGCTTGCAAGCGGCCCCTTCAGGGGTTAGCATTACAATAAGTTAGAGGGAGATGTGGATAAAGGCAGGGATGTTTATCAGGCTTTTCCAGCTTTTGCCTGTTTTCTGGTGTGTGGGCTTTTTTCTATCCTGTCATGCTTTGTAGATTTTTAATTTATAGACAAAAAGGCTGTATGCAGAGATGGGTGTGGGGATTATGGGAACCCCTATAATAAGCACAAGAGGTATGTAGAGCTGAGACCCCCCTGAAAGACTGGTGGGAACCCTCATAATGGGCACAGGAGGTGTGCAGAGTTGGGACCCCCCCCCCCGGAGGACTGGTGGGAACCCTCATAATCAGCACAGGAGGTGTGCAGAGTTGACAGGAGGTGTGCATTATGGCAGGAACCCTTCATAATGGCCACAAAAAATGTGCAAAGCCAGGATGCAGGGATGTACAGTGATGGTGGGATAGGGTAACCAGATTCCCCCAATTTCAGGAGACTGAACCCCAGCTAAAACGTGTCCCCAATTTTGTCTCAGTTTAAAAAACAGCATCAATGGTTGGGGCTGCGTGTAAATCCTACCTAGTGTCACGCTTACCCCTAACGCAGGTGGTCAGACATGATAGCTGGCTACTGTGTTCCTCACCTATAGCAGCCCCCTTTCCCATAAGGCAAGCAGGCTTACCAGCACTCGGTTGCCCCCAGGTCATATACACAATGCTAAAGTGCCTGTCTACTACGCCAGGGCAGGTGCAAACTGAGCAAAGCAAACACATACTTGCGGAGTTCAGAAAATAGTCGATATCCGATCCGAGGTCATACACGGGGATATCCAATCTAGCAGAGATGGGCAGACAAACAGACACCTTGATCAGGTATTACACAATCTCTATCACAAGCATGAGACTGCAGGCTGAAATCAGGTTTGGTCTCCACCCTGAGTCTGGCCCCATCAATCACCTTGCAGGTGGACAGACAGACAAGGAGAATGCGTCACAGCCAGAACCAGGATGCTGCAGCAGCTATGATGGAGCAGGAGTGCATATGCTCCTGACACCAAATAGCTATTGTTCTCTCAATGACTCCTGGAGAAGGGAGGTGAGCATGCATTAGCATCTCCCAGCCACCACACCAGTCCAAGTCACCAGACCAGTGTTAGCCAGCCAGTGTTCTTGATTACCGCCACACCAGTTCTAGTGTCTCAAGACCATTGCAAGCCAGCAACAGTCTTCATGATCACCATCACACCAGTACTGTGTTATGAGACCCGTGTAAGCCAACAACAACGTTTCTGATCGCCACCATACCAGTCCCACTGTCACCAGATCAGTGCAGACAGCAACAGTTTTCCTAATAGCAGAGCTGCACGATTAATCGTTAAAAAATTGCGATCTCCATTCAAACCCCCTCACAATCTCTATGTAGAAATTACCGATTCTTTCATGTAACAAGTGTAGAGAGTTCTCTGCTCATTGAGCTGTCAAAAGAAAAAAAAACGGGCAGCCTGCCAAGTTTTATCACAACATCGCCGATAACTAAACAAAGTAACTTTTCGTTATTAGATCAAAGAGATGAACTTCGGTGTGTAAATGAAGGAAGTTTAACCACTTAACCACTTGCCGATCAGCCACCGCAGTTTTACTGCGGCAGAATGGCACAGCTGAGCAAAACGACGTTATGTAATGACGCTTTGCCCTGTGGCCACTAGGGGCGTGCGTGCCCGCTGCTCGCCCCTGGAGCCGATGCGAGTGCCCGGTTCTCTGAGGGGAGAAGAGAATGATCGTCTGTTCATACAAAGTATGAACAGCGATCTGTCATCTCCCCTAGACAGTCCCATCCCAACCTGCAGTTAGAACACAGAGAGTGAACACAGTTACCCCCTTGACCGCCCCCTAGTGTTAACCCCTTCCCTGCCAGTGTAATTTTTACAGTAATCAGTGAATTTTTATAGCACTGATCCCTATATAAATGCCAATGGTCCCAAAAACGTGTCAAAAGTGTCCGATGTGTCTGACATAATGATGCAGTTCCGAAAAATTAATAGTAAAAATGCATAAAACTATCCTCTGTTTTGTAGACGCAATAACTTTTGCGCAAACCAATAAATATACGCTTATTGCATTTTTTTTAACCAAAAATATGTAGAAGAATATATATCAGTCTAAACTGAGGAAAACAATAGTTTTTTTAATATATTTTTGGGGGATATTTATTATAGCAAAAAGGCAAAAATATTGCGTTTTTCTTTCAAAATTGTCGCTCTTTTTTTGTTTATAGCGCAAAAAATAAAAAACGCAGAGGTGATCAAATACCACCAAAAGAAAGCTCTATTTGTGGAAAAAAAGGATGTCAATTTTGTTTGGGTGCAACGTCGACCACGCAATTGTCAGTTAAAGCAACGCAGTGCCGAATCGCATATAGTGCTCTGGTCAGGAAGGGGGTAAAATCTTCTGGGGCTGAAGCTTTTACCCCCTTCCTGACCAAAGCACTATATGCGATTCGGCACTGCGTTGCTTTAAAAAAGTTAAAATCAGTATTTTATGCTAGAAAATTACTTGGAACCCCAAACATTATATATATGTTATATATATATTTTAGCAGAGACCCTAGAGAATAAAATGGCGATTGTTGCAATATTTTATGTCACACTGTATTTGCGCAGCAGTCTTTCAAACGCATTTTTTGGGGGAAAAAATAGATTTCAATGAATTTTAAGAAAAACTAAACAGTAAAGTTAGCCCAATTGTTTTGTATAATGTGAAAGATGATATTACGCCACAAGAATCGTGATCTTTATTCTGAGCAAAAAAATCGTGTTTCTCATTTTAGCCAGAATCGTGCAGCTCTACCTTATAGCTGTCACACCAGTTCCAGTGTTGCCAGACTAGTGTAAGCCAGCAACAGGCTTCTTGAGCTCTAGCCACACCAGTCCCAGTGCCACTAGACCAATGTAAGTCAGCAACAGTGATCCTGATCGCTGTCACAATGTCACAAGATTAGTGCAGCCAGCAACAATGTTCCTGATCACTTGGCACACCACCAGTCCCAATGTCATCAGAGCTAGTACAGTCAGCAACAGTGTCCCTGATCACCGCCAAACCAGTGCAGTGTTACCTCTGCCTGCACTGTGCCTGGCCTGTTTATTGACCACATTTATACCTGCTGCCTGGATGGATCCTTTGCTTTTTTGCTTACCACGTCTCTGCCTACCTCCTGAACTGACCCACCTGCACGTCCCACTGACTAAGTTCCTGGGACACCAGTCTCAACCATCTGCTGTAGAAAACTGCATGCACCTCTGGAAGCACAAGAACGCTTTTGTTCATCCTTTGTTCGCTCTCCAGTACTTCCTGGCCAGTGAGCATGGCATTCCTGGTGGGCAGCCAAGTACTAGTAGGCTAGGCCTACTGTTGTAAAAGGTTTGGTACATAATCAGTCCAACATTTCAAAACGTCTCACACATGTGGTATCCCCCTACTTGGAAGGAGTAGCAGAATGTGTTTTGGTGTACAATTCTAAGGATGTCCATGCTGTGTGTAAGAAATAGCTAACAAATTTGTTTCAAAAATAGGTTTTCACTTTTTCCCCGCATTTTCCAAAAACTTGTGGCAAAAAAAAGATCTTCAAAAGACTTACCATGCCTCTTAAAAATACCTTTGGTTGTTTACACTCTAAGTTGTGGTACTTTTTGGGGTGTTTCTACTGTCCTGGTGCTGCACAACCTCCAAAATATGATAGGTGGTTAGGAAATTAGATGCCTAATTTATGACCCTTGCAAGTCTGAAGGTGCTCCTTGGATTTTGGGCTTTTCTATGTGAATAGACTTTGAAAAAAGTCTTACATGTTTTATATCCCCATACTTGCGAGAAGCAGAATGTATTTTGGGGTATAATTCTAAGTATGCCTATGCCATGTGGTAGGATTATCTTCTTAATTGACAATTTTCTATCTTTTTGTTTCCAAAAATGTGTGTCAATGAAATATTCAAAAGACTCACTATGCCTCTTCAAAAATAATTTTGGGTGTTTGCTTTCCAAAATGTGGTCATTCTGTGGGTGCTCCAGGGCCTCCAAAATGTGATCAATAGTAAGATAATTAGATGCATAATTTATTCCCCTTGCAAACCTGAAGGTGCTCCTTGGATTTTGGGGCTCTTTATTTGGTTAAGCTCCAAAAAAGTCTCACACATGTTTTGTCCCCATACTCAGGAGGAGTAGCACAATGTGTTTTGGGTGCAATTCGTATACGCATGCTGTGTTGTAGAAATACCTTATTAATTTATAACTTTGTGTAAAAAAATTTAAAAAAATTATTGCCACATTTTCCAAAAACCTGTAGCAGAAAAATGAAATATTCATAGAATTCATCATTATTATTTTTAATTATTTTACAGGATTTATATAGCGCCGACAGTTTGTGCAGCACTTTACAACTATCGGGCAAACCATACAAGTACAGTACAATTCAATACAGGAAGGATCAGAGGGCCCTACTCATTAGAGCTTACAATCTAGGAGGGAGGGTCAAGTGATACGATAGGGTAATAACTGTGGGGGATGAGCTGATGAAAAAAAAAAAAGAACAGTTAGGTGGAGGCAGGGTAGGCTTCTCTGAAGAAAAAGGTTTTCAGGGATCACCTAAAAGTATACAGATTTGGAGATAGTCTGACAGATTGGGGTAGGGTATTCCAGAGGATGGGAGAGGCTCAGGAGAAGTCCTGGAGGTGAATAGGGGAGGAGGTGATAAGGGAGCTAGAGAGCAGGAGGTCTTGGGAGGAACGAAGAGGACAATTAGGTTAGTATTTTGAGACTAGGCTAGTGATGTAGCTGGGGGCAGAGTTGTGGATGGCTTTGTAATTTATTGTTAGTATTTTGAATTTAATTTGTTGGGCGAGTAGCAGCCAAAGGAGGGATTGGGATTGCCTATTCAAAAATACTCTGGGGTATTCACTCTCTAAAATGGGGTGGATATTTTTACTGTGTTGGTGCTCCATGACGCCCAAACACAAGCTAGTCAAAAAAATAGATGCCTAATTCATGCCTCTTGAAAGCTTGTAGGTGCTCCTTGGATTTTGGACCTATTCATGCGACTAAACTGCAAAAAAGCGGTGTGAAAAACATCTTACTGACAGCTGAGTGTAAAAAAAAAATACAATTTAATTTTCTTTCTTCATTTTCCAAAAACTTGTGGCAAAAATGTGATCTTCAAAAGACTCACCATACCTCTAATTAAATATGCTGGAGGGTTTACTTGGCATTTTTGGGGTGTTTTTTCTACTGTACTGGCACTTCAGGCCTCAAGAAATGTGAGAAGTAGTCAGGAAATTAGATGCATGATATATGCCCCTAGAAAGCCTGAAGGTGCTCTTTGGGTTTTGGGTGCCCCTATGCATAAAGGCAGCAAAAAAGTCCCAGACATGTGGTATCCCCGTACTGGGAAGGAGTAGAAGATTGTGTTTTGGGGTGTGATTGTAAGTACGCCCATGCTGTGTATGAGAAGTACATTTGTTAAAATGACAACTTTGTGAAATAA
The DNA here is from genome assembly GCF_042186555.1 of Aquarana catesbeiana. Classification (NCBI taxonomy): domain Eukaryota; kingdom Metazoa; phylum Chordata; class Amphibia; order Anura; family Ranidae; genus Aquarana; species Aquarana catesbeiana. Next base: position 301,069,012 of record NC_133331.1, on the reverse strand, counting down.
AACAACATTTTATTTACTTTCTTAATTTTCCCAAAAAATTGTGGCGAAAAATTACAACTTACAAAACAACTTACAAAAAATTCACAAAGTTGTCATTTTAACAAATGTGCCTCTTACTAAATACCTTGAACTGTCTACTTTCCAAAAAGAGGTTTTTTGGGGGTTGTTTGTACTGTTCATCCAGAACCATTTATCCAACTGTAAATCCAGAGCCCCTGGTTTATAGACCGGATAAATCCTAAATATAGAGAGATTTATCCAATTGTCCATCCAGAGCCTCTGGTTTATAGACCAGATACATCCAAAATATAGAACCATTTATCCAACTATTCAATCCAAAGCCTCTGGTTTATAGACCAGATACATCCTAAATATAGAACCATTTGTCCAACTTTTACTCCAGAGCCTCTGGTTTATAGACCAGATACACCCTAAGGCCCCTTTCACGCTGGGGCGGTAGGGGGCGTCGGCGGTAAAACAGCACTATTTTTAGCGCTGTTTTACCGCGGTATTCAGCCTCTAGCGGTGCGGTTTTAACCCCCCGCTGGCGGCCGAAAAAGGGTTAAAACCCCTCGTACAGCGCGGCTATAGCCGCGGTATAGCCGCGCTGTCCCATTGATTCAATGGGCAGGAGCGCCTTCACCGCTCCAAAGATGCAGCTCGCAGGAGATTTTTTTCTTCTCCTGCCAGCGCACCGCTTCAGTGTGAAAGCCCTCGGAGGGTGGAATCAATCAGAGCTCTCCATTGCGCAACTGTGGGATGTTCCGGCTGTTTCCATTTAGTTAGGATAGCTTTTCTGGCATTGAACGAGGCATAACAAAATGAACAATCTTTTGTGTGTGTTAGGCGCAACAGTGTCACAGATACTCAAAAGGAGGATGAGAGGGTCAACTCTTATGTTTAGTCCTCCTACAGAGTTAATGTTGTGAACCACATCTCTCCAGAACTACTGGATAAGGGGGCAGGACCACACTACATGCAAGAATATACCCAGTTCAGTGGTGCATTTTGGGCATCTATCGGATTGAGCTGAGTATATTCTTGATAGCCTTTGGGGGGTGTAGTATGCCCTGTGGAGGAACTTTAGCTGGACATATCTATCCCTAGCTGAGATCATCAGAGGGATATATTGTTGGATCCCCCCCTCCCAGTCATCATCCGCAAGGGGGGTAGATCCTCTTTCGATTTATGGAAGAGTTCAGTCCCTCTGCCATTGTCCTCACCGGATATTCAAAGATACACTGAGGAGAGGATGCGATCGGCATTACTGGAAATCAGAAAACGCTCCACCACATGTGACTTTAGTTGTATTTCAGCAAGGAATTGAGCTTGTATCGCATGCCGCAATTGCAAGTATCTGAAAAACATCTTCAGTGAGAGTTGGAAGGTGTGTTTCAAGTCATCATAAGAGAGAAGTCTACCCTTTGGCATAATCTGTTGTCATGTCTTATTGTCATATCCAGTCCAGACCGCTAGGTCCGGGATAGACTGGAGGTGGTGTAGCCTAGGATTACCCCAGAGTGGAGTGTATGGGGAGATTGTGTTAGTCGTGTTGAGTCTAGCAGACATTTGTTCCCATACCCGTGTTGTCATGCGCATTGGAGTTGTCATTGTCGGGTGCGCTTTTGGACCCCTAAACACCAGGTTATTCAGTGCTGAGTAGGACCCCAGGATGGCCGCCTCTAGGTTAACAGACGGGTTAGTACGTGATTGGGTGAACTCCTTAAATAAGGAGTTATCAGGATTCATTTTCAAAATCTAGTCCATTTATGGTGGGAGCATCCACAGCAGATATAGAAAAGCAGGAACTAATCCAATGATAGGTGGGAACCTCTCATAATGGGCACATCAGGTGTACAGACCCGGGAACTCAACACAGGGATGGCGGGTTGTTAGCAAGTGTGAATCTTCTGGTATGCCACAAGTGAAGATTTCTGAGTAAAACATTTCCCGCACTCTTAACATGAATATGTCTAAGAAGATTTTCTTTCTCAGTGAAACAATTCCCACACTCTGAACAAGTTCAGGGCTTCTGACCTGAATATGAATATGGATGCTCACCCATGTGAATTCTCTGGTGTTTAAGCAGGCTTCTTTTCTGACTGAAACATTTCCCACACTCTGAACATGCATATGGCCGATCACCCGTGTGAACTCGTAGATGTTTTAGAAGGTCTCCATTCTGACTGAAACATTTCCCGCACTCTGAACACAAATAAGGACGCTCACCCGTGTGAATTTTTTGGTGTAAAACAAGGTGTTTTTTTAGATTGAAAGATTTTCCACACTCTGAACAGGAATGGGGACGTTCACCCGTGTGAACTCTCTTGTGTCTAATAAGGTCTCCTTTGTCAGCGAAAGATTTCCCGCACTCTGAACATGGATAGGGACGCTCACCCGTGTGACTTCTCCGGTGTCTAACAAGGTCTTTTTGCAGGGTGAAAGATTTCCCGCACTCTGAACACGGATAAGGACGCTCACCCGTGTGAATTCTCTGGTGTTTAGCAAGATCTCGTTTCAGAATGAAAGATTTCCCGCACTCTGAACATGAGTAGGGACGCTCACCTGTATGAATCTTCTGGTGTGTAACAAGTGTAGATTTTTGAGTGAAAGATTTCCCACACTCTGAACATGAATAGGGACGCTCACCTGTGTGAATTCTCTGGTGTCTAACAAGCTTTTCTTTCTCAATGAAGCTTTTCCCGCACTCTGAACATGAATAGGGGCACTCGCCAGTGTGAATTCTATGATGTTTTAGAAGGTCGCCTGTCTGAATGAAACATTTCCCACACTCTGAACATGAATAGGGACGCTCACCTTTGTGACTTTTCTCATGTCTAAGAAGCTCCCAGTTTCTTGTAAACATTTTCCCACACAGTGAACATGCCAATGAACACTTTTCTGTACAGCTTATAAAAGACTTATCGGGAATAGATGGATCTATTGAAGTATCTGTACTGTGAGATCCTATAGTCTTGGTGTGTGATCCATCAGAAGATTCCTCAGGATTAGAGGGATCCATTGATCTCCCCAATTGGGAAGGTCTGGGATGTATATTTGGAGTAACGGGATTTCCTCCTGGAGAATATTGTACAATGTTATTATCTTCTGCTTTATAATCTGGAGATACAATGAGATGTTCCTCAGAGGTCTTCCGGAAATTGTGTCCACCTGTTGAGAAACAATTTTAGAATAAATTTTATAAGTATTTTCCAAGCCTTGCATTCACGTTTGGTCCAGCATCAAATGTTTTGTAAGACCCCTTTCACAGTGAGGAGACTTTCAAGCGCTTTTGCGTTAAAAAAAATCGCCTGGAAAGCTCACGAAAACGGCTTCCCATTAAAAATCAATGAAAATGCTTTCACACTGGAGCAGTGCGCTGAAGGGGAGGTGAAAAAACTCCTGCAAGCAGCATCTTTGGAGAGCTAAAAAAATCGCCTTAAAAGCGCCCCCCAATTGAGATGAATGGGAAGCACCTGAAAAGCTCTTCAAAAGTTAATTCCATGCCAGAGCTCCAATGCCGCATACACACGATCTGAAATTCGGCCAGCAAAAGTCTGATGAGAGCTTTTGGTCGGAAAATGCGACCGCGTGTATGCTCCATCAGACTTTTGCTGGCGGGAATTCCAAAGATTGAGAGCAGGTTCTCTATTTTTCGGTCGGAAAAAGTTTCTATCCGAAAATGCGTTTGTCTGTATGCAATTCCGACGCGCAAAATTCCTACACATGCTTGGAAGCAATTTGACGCGTGCTCGGAAGCATTGAACTTCATTCATTTTCTTGGCTCGTCGTAGTGTTGTACGTCACCACGTTCTTGACAGTCGAAAGTTCAGAGAAATTTTGTGTGACCGTGTGTATGCAAGCCAAACTTGAGCGGAATTCCGTCGGAAAAACCATCCAAGATTTTTCGGACAGAAATTCCGCTCGTGTGTACAGGGCATTAGACCCCTTTCACACTGAGGCACTTGAAATCTGTCCATAAAACGGCGAGCGCTTTTTAGGAGTTAGCAGTGCGCTTTTTTGAAGGTTATGTGACTTTACTTCAAGAGGATATGCAATGTACATTTTATCTACTAATAACACAGAAGATGCAGAACATCATAATCTCAACGTGTTTCGTGAAACACAGTACACTTCATCAGGTCTTTGATGTTGCCGTCAGGCTGTCCTAAAATTCTGGAATCAAATAGGCAGATCTACAAACGTATGAAAATAATTTTAGCGGGACAAAAAAGATAGGATAGATTGGGATAGATGGGATAAGGAAGCTTCTGTTTTTAATCTTTTTACTCTGCTGTTTGTAATAAAGTATTGATTTTGTATAATTTTATATATATTGGGCGTGTTGTGACCTCCTTAAAAATCTCAGGGGAAATGTTTTTACACTTATTTGCAAATATAATTTGGGATGGGTGCTTTTCAATCGCTTTTCAACTGCTGGGGTAGTTGCCATTTCTTTGTATATATCTTCGATTAATTTGGGCGTATTGTATCCTTTTATCTTGTTTGTATTCATATGTTTTTTTTTTTTAATAATTGCTCTTAATTCCACGCTGAGGCGCTTCAAAATGGTTCTTGCAGCAGTTTTATTGAGTCACATGATCTCCAAAAAAAGTGCACTGCTAACTCCTGAAAAGCGCTGCAAAATCGCTCGCCGTTTTATAGTCAGATTTCAAGCGCCTCAGTGTGGAAGGGGTCTAAGAGCTCTGGCATAGAATTAGGAGCAATTATTTAAAAAAAAAACAAAAAACAAACATATGAATCCAAACCAGATAAAAGGATACAATATGCCCAAATTAATCGAAGAGATATACAAAGAAATGGCAACTACCCCAGCGGTTGAAAAGCACCCGTCCCAAATTATATTTGCAAATAAGTGTAAAAACATTGCCCCTGAGATTTTTAAGGAGGTCACAACACGCCAATATATATAAAATTATACAAAATCAATACTTTATTACAAACAGTAGAGTAAAAAGATAAAATACAGAAGCTTTTTTTCTCCTCCCACTAAAATTATTTTCATACCTTTTGTGGATCTGCCTCTTTGATTCCAGAATTTTTAGACACCCTGACAGCAACATCAAACTCCTGATGAAGTGAACTGTGTTTCACGAAACACGTTGAGATTATGATGTTCTGCATCTTCTATGTTATTAGATAAAATGTACATTGCATATCCTCTTGAAGTAAAGTGTATCTACAGTATGTCCGAGAAGGAATTGATCAAATGTGTAAACCTTTTTCTGGTGAAATGTTTTTGCATCTCCATTGTTACTTTGAGAATTGAGATGGACCTTCCTCCACCTCATTTCTTGAAAACATGATGTTATATTGAGGAATGGAGATGGACCTTTCATATGGTGTACAGTATCTCCTTCTCATTTGTTGGGAACATGACGTTATATTGAGGAATGGAGATGGACCTTCCATATGGTGTACAGCAGGGATATGCAATTAGCGAACCTCCAGCTGTTGCAGAACTACAAGTCCCATGAGGCATAGCAAGACACTGACAGCCATAAGCATGACACCCAGAGGCAGAGGCATGATGGGATTTGTAGTTTTGCAACAGCTGGAGGTCCGCTAATTGCATATCCCTGGTGTACAGTATCTCCACCTCATTTGGTGGGAACATGATGTTATATTGAGGAATGGAGATGGACCTTTCATGTGGTGTACAGTATCTCCTCCTCATTTGTTGGGAACATGACATTATATTGAGGAATGGAGATGGACCTTTCATATGGTGTACAGTATCTCCACCTCATTTGTTGGGAACATGACGTTATATTGAGGAATAGAGATGGACCTTTCCTATGGTGTACAGTATCTCCTCCTCATTTGTTGGGAACATGACATTATATTGAGGAATTGAGATGAACCTTTTATACTCCACCTCATTTCTTGAGCACAATACACATAGTACATTAGGCGGTGCTTTGTTTTTAGAGCTGCTGGGATGAGGAATAGTTTCATTTAAGATGACCCAGTATGTTGCTGAATTTATATATGTGTGTATATATTTTTTTTTATATATTATTTAATATGTGTAGGAAAAAATAGTGTAGATTTTTTCCTGATTGCCTTTGGTGATGAGGAAGAAGTTTTCATGAGTTTTCGTTAATCATAAAGGATCGTAAAGAAAATTAGGCTGAGTTTTATATGGGCATTCTGCCTTCCCCTGGGTCAACTACCACTTTGAATTTTTTATTTTTCTCTTGTGTGAATTCAATAGACATCTGTATGTTTAAATACATACTTATACAAGTAAAATAAAAATGTGAACGGTTTCTGCATTTAGTGTTCATTACTTACTTGTGTCCATATGTAGAGAAGATTCTTCATGTTTAATTTTTTTAATCTTCTCCCCCTCCTCCATAGACTGCTGATCTCCACTCACCAACCTCTCTTCTTCTTCCTCTTTAATCTCAGCTTTAATATCTTTCAGTTCTTCACCCTAAACCCCAAAGATTATTGAATATTAAGAATGTCATCTCATAGTTTGGAGTTCTAGTTGCTCACTCCCACCTACCTGATAATGGTGAGGTATGGTGTGACCTTCCTGTGTGGAATCCCGGAAATACAGAGGATGGGGACATCTCTCTGGTGGGTTCCCATTACTGGATCCATCTGTAAGAAACACACACACTGACTGAATACATTGTTTCTATGTGTTTATCAGATGATGGGGGATCTAGGTGGACCCTCCGTACTGCTCTCTCCTTTACAATAAAGTCTCCTCTTACCCGGTGATGTGAGGGGCGGCTGATTCTCCATCATGACATCCTTGTAGAGATCCTTGTGTTCTTCTAAATACTCCCACTCCTCCATGGAGAAATAGACAGTGACATCCTGGCACCTTATAGGAACCTGACACACACAATGATACAGTCACCATCCAGACACATCCCTTGTCTGTTACTGGATAATGTCCCAGAATTCCCGGCACCGCTCCCCTCTCCTGTCAGCAGATCAATGATCTTCTTAGTGACTTCTAGAACCTTCTTGGCACTGGTTTTCTCTGTTGTCAGGCAGTGAGGTGGAGGCACTGTGATGGGTGATGTCCTTTGAAGACAGCTGCTGGGTGGCAATGAATCACCAGATATTTTCTTCAATACGCTATAATCCTGTGTAAAGAGAAAAAGTAACAATTATCACTACAGACTACCCAGAATCCTCCTAATCTTTGCTTGACTTATACAGGACTCTCCTATCTGCAGATGGATAATAAGCTGAGAATTATCTAGACTGGGAGGAATAATGTCTGCACAGAGTTCCTCCATAGTTCTGACAGCTGAAGCTCCATCTTAACTGAATGCGGATCATATGATTGCTTGGGACAGGGATAAATCTGAATTCTATAATTTCATGTGGACAGTTTGGTTCCATTTCTGATACTCTTCAAACTTTGGATCCTTCATGTCTGATATGGTCTGAGCACTCAATATTCTCCCAACCTTTTGTACTTGTGTTGATATGATATGTACAGTGTTTTGTTACTTTGTATTGTAACATATGAAAATCAATACAGAAGATTAAAACAAATATACCAAAATCTTTTAGGCTTGAAATGACCGGAGAAGAGTTAGAACATCTTTCAAGATATTCTTCTGTGTCCTGGTTTAAGAGATTTCCTTATATTTCCTGTCCAGCAATTATCTGGTCTACCAAACTAATGACTCTGGATATACAGTTGGATGGTTCTATATTTAGGATATATCTGGTCTATAAACTCAGAGGCTATGCATGGACAGTTGGATAAATGGTTCTATATTTAGGACATATCTGGTCTATAAACCAGAGGCTCTGGTTGGACAGTTGGATAAATGGCTCTAAATTTAGGATGTATCTGGTCTATAAACCAGAGGCTCTGGATGGCAGTTGGATAAATAGTTTTATATTTAGGATGTATCCAGCCTATAAACCAGAGGTTTTGGATGTGCAGTTGGATAAATGGTTCTATATTTAGTATGTATCTGGTCTATAAACCAGAGGATCTGGATGGACAGTTGGATAAATGGATCTATATTTAGGATGTATCTGGTCTATAAACCAGAGGCTCTGGATGGACAGTTGGATAAATGGATCTATATTTAGGATGTATCTGGTCTATAAACCAGAGGCTCTGGATGGACAGTTGGATAAATGGATCTATATTTAGGATGTATCTGGTCAATAAACCAGAGGCTCTAGATGGACAGTTGGATAAATGGATCTATATTTAGGATGTATCCGGTCTATAAACCAGAGGCTCTGGATGGACATTTGGATACATTGTTCTATTTTTAGGATGTAAATATTACAATACTCTATATATATGTGTATATCAGCATCTACTGGAGATAAAAGACGTCACAGTGACTATGGAGGAAGAGGACGGACATGACGGGGGGTTACTGGGTGTAAATATAAAATAATATCTTATTACCTCCTCTGCTGTCAGTTGCAGGGATATCTCCCTCCTCTTCCTTGCTGTGGTAACTTCCTGTCTGCTGATGACATCACTTCCTGTCTCTGCGTTCCACTGACAATAAGTGAGATCACCACCTTGCGGAGAAAATGCAGACTGCAGCCTCGTTTTTTAAATACTTTTACAGATGTTTTCTAGTATCACGTGCAATTCAAAAGTCAGACAATGAAAACATATAATAAAAAATGAATTAAGAATGGAAATACAACATTGTTTTGCACAAACTATATCCTTACGTTTTGCCAGTTACACAATTCATAGAAAAAAGTTTTTGGTATATACTTTTTTCAGAATTTTTTTTTGTCTTAGCGGGTAAAAAATATATTGTGTGTTGAAATTCAGGATACATAAAAGTATGAATTAAAAATGGAGATATAACATTGTTTAGCAAAAACAATATCCTTAAATTGTGCCTTTACAGTGCCTTGAAAAAGTATTCATACCCCTTGAAATTTTCAACATTTTGTCATGTTGCAACCAAAAAGTAAATGTATTTTATTGGGATTTTATGTGATAGACCAACACAAAGTGGCACATAATTGTGAAGTGGAAGGAAAATTATAAATATTTTTCAAAATTTTTCCAAATAAATATGTGAAAAGTGTAGGGGGTACATTTGTATGGCGCCCCCCCCCCCCCGAGTCAATACTTTGTAGAACCCCCTTTCTCTGCAATTACAGCTGCAATTCTTTTTGGGGATGTCTCTTCCAGCTTTGCACATCTCTGAAATGTTTGCCCATTCTTCTGTAGAGCCCTGGGGTTTAGTCAGGAAGCTCCTCACCAAATTCCTTAGCAGGGGTAGCTACCATAGTTAAATTGTTAGCGATCCATTGATTTTCAACAAGTTTGGCCTTGTTGCACTTTTCTCTTCTACCACTATATGAGAAGGGCAACCCAAGGTCAGGTTATGGGTATGTGGGTGTCCCATTCAATGGGCAGGGGTTTTATTTAATCCCTTGGCCTGCTGGGAGTGCCTATATATTCGGGTGAGGTCAGGTGATCTGTGTTCTGTGCCACCTGCCATCTGACAGGACTTGTGTTGTCTGCCCCAGACTGCTAGATTTGGCCTATCCTGGGGGCATCTGGCTGCCGGGCTGTGTGAGGGCCTATCCAGAAGTAAGAGGGCAGCACAGGGTTGGGACTGTGGCTTGCAGTCCAACCAAAAGTGACAGTTCTGTTGGCCAGAGAACCTGTCAGTGGTCGGTGGTAGAAGGGAAGCCACAAAAGGACCAATCGCCTTTACCAGGGACCACAGTGAGTAACTGAAGCAGGTACCGGAACCACATTCTCACCGACAGGCACAGTGAAGAATCGGGAAACTTCAGGCGGTGATCAAGTCAGGGACCCAACCAGTGGAGGAGATGCTAGCAGAGCAGCCTTGTATGTCAAGCCAGGGACCAAGCCGGTTAGCAGGGGTGAAGCTTGAGGAGTATCTGGAGTGCCAAGCTAGGGACCCAGCAGAGAAGGGGGGGTGATGCTTGAGGGGATACCACTGCCAACTTTGGAGGAGTTCAAGGGATTCATAGTCAGTGGGTCTAGTGAAAGACCAGGAGCTCAGTATTGAAGAACTACAAGGAGCAGTTGTAGTGGAGCTGAAAGAACTGCTACATTGAGTTAGGAACTGTTAAAGGACTGTTACCATAGAAGACAGCAGTCCTGCAGATGCAGAAGTGGCGCCTTGCTGGAGCCTTTCCCTGTAGGGCTGTTCTCCTATTAAGGTCTCAGAGTGTGCCAATTGAGTTTGCAACTATCTAAGGGTGCCCTGGCCCTAACCCTCCTTCCCCCAAAATATATAAAAAGGACTGTCGAAAGAAATAAATCCTCTTTTACATCCAAGATGTGTCTGGCTCCCAATGACTTTCACCATCTTTGCACCCACTATGCCTCACAACCCACCACATATTGAAGGATGTCAGCTATCTTTGGCCTTGGAGGTTCTCTTTAGACCAAAAGAGGTAAAAGACCTTGCTACACTTCTTTGCAAAATAGTTCTGTCAGATTGGATGTAGGGCGTCTGTGAACAGCAATTTTCAAGTCTTGCCACAGATTCTCAATTGGATTCCTCTCTCTCTTTCTTGCTACTATATATTCTTTATTTTTAGTCTATATCACACACAAAATTCACTATATCTCAAAGAAAAGGAGCTTCCTATTATTTATCTCCCCCCTCCACCCAAAACTGGGCCATTCTAACACATGAATATGCTTTGATCTAAACCATTCCATTATAGCTATGGCTGTATGTTTAGGATTCTTGTCCTGCTGGAAGGTGAACCTCCGCCCCAGTCTCAAGTCTTTTGCAGACTCTAACAGGTTTTCTTCTAAGATTGCCCTGTATTTGGCTCCATCCATCTTACCATCAACTCTGACCAGCTTTCCTGTCCCTGCTGAAGAAAAGCACCCCCACAACATAATGCTACCACCACCATGTTTCACGGTGGGGATGGTGTGTTCAGGGTGATGTGCAGTTTCAGTTTTCTGCCACACATAGCGTTTTGCTTTTAGGCCAAAAAGTTCAATTTTGGTCTCATCTGAGCAGAGCACCATCTTCCACATGTTTTATGTGTCCCCCACATGGTTTCTCACAGACTGCTTATGGCTTTCTTTCACCAATGTCTTTCATAAAGGCCAGATTTGATTAGTGCACACTAATAGTTGTCCTGTGGACAGATTCTCCCACCTGAGCTGTGGATCTCTGCAGCTCCTACAGAGTTACCATGGACCTCTTGGCTGCTTCTCTGATGAATGTTCTTGCCCGGCCTGTCAGTTTAGGTGGACGGCCATGTCTTGGTAGGTTTGCAGTTGTGCCATACTCTTTCCATTTTTGGATGATGGATTGAACAGAGCTCCGTGAGATGTTCAAAGTTTGGGATATTTATTATAACCTAACCCTGCTTTAAACTTCGACCACAACTTTATCCCTGACCTATCTGGTGTGTTCCTTGGCCTTCATTATGCTGTTTGTTCACTAAAGTTCTCTAACAAACCTTTGAGGGCTTCACAAAACAGCTGTATTTATACTGAGATTAAATTACACACAGGTGGACTCTAATTACTAATTAGGTGACTTCTGAAGGCCATTGGTTCCATTAGATTTTAGTTAGGGGTATCAGAGTATAGGGGGCTGAATACAAATGCACACCACACTGTTCAGATAATTATTTGTAAAAAAAAATTGAAAACCATTTATCATTTTCCTTCCAATTTACAATTATGTGCCACTTTGTGTTGGTCTATCACATAAAATCCCAAAAAATACATTTACATTTATGATTGTAACATGACAAAATGTGGAAAATTTCAAGGGGTATGAATACTTTTTCAAGACACTGTATATGTACTGTGGGCGGGGAGGAACTAGTTTAAGATTTTTTTTTATGGAAAAAGACTGTGTGCAGACAGAGACGTGTTTGTAGGGATTATGGGAACCCTTTCTAATGAAAACAGGAGGTTTGTATGGTTGGGAGCCCCCCTAGAGGACTAGGGAGAACCCTCACAGGAGGTGTGCAGAGTTGCCAGGTGGTGTGCAATATGGCAGACACTCTTCATAATGTGCACATGTGTGCAGAGCCAGGAAGCTGGCTTTCCACTGAAACTGTTACAATGTTGATGTGTGGTAGATCTAAGGAATTGATTGGCTATTTTGTTCCCAACAATTTTCTGCAGATCCACATAAAAAAGGGGCCCTTCAGTGTCCTAAGAGAGAGCTGCTGGAAATGCTGGACTGTACACCCAGCTGGGGGGGGGGTGTATTTGGGATTCCCTGAGGGACTGGGAACCTGAGGACTCTTATCTACCAATCTTGGACTTGCTGCCTTTAAGGATCTTCACCAAACATAGACTATGTGGACTCTGCTACCTCTTGTGAATTATTTGCCAATCATGGACATTTCTTCAGTAAAGTTATCATTAACGGTTTAATGCCTGGTCTGTAGTGCCTCTCTTAAATGGTGTATTGCATGGTACATCTAAAGAACAGGGCTTGTAACATGGGGACTGTAGTTTAGAGTCAATATAGTATATTTTAGTCCAGCATGTATTTTGCTGTCTAGTTTAGGCTATGTTGCCATTGCTAGGGACATCTGTACATGTACAGTTTCGTAAGCAACCAACCAGACAGAGAATGGGTGACTTGGTGTACGGTGATGGTTATTCACCGTACATTCTGGTGAAGGGGCGTTGTGCTCATCCCTTTCACCAGCAGCAATTTCCCTACAGTTTGAAATTGCATTAGCAGCACAGAGTTCCTAGGGACCTAGCCTGGGAAGTCACGAGTGAAAGGTGTAGAGGGGCCCCTGGGAGAGAGAAGCAAGCATGTAGTTATGGAGTGAGGTTAATTTCCCATATTTATTGGTAACTGTGGATAAGTTACTGGGAGAGGGGTAACAGGAATTGGTGAGTTGGTGGATTTCGGTGCAGGCTCTGCGGTACTGAATCCTAAATGCTGCGCACTCAGGATTTGGCGTTCTCTAACTGTAGTAGTGTCTGTAGTGCTTAGTGCTAACAGTACAGCCAGTTGCCTCAGGTTGTTAGAGGGTTAATTGTGTTCTCTCCTAAGTCTGGAGTTGTGCTTTAATGCTGATTTCCCATGATAGCAAACTCTTGCCTAGAACCTAGGCTATTAGTGAGTGTGGTTCTAGTGTCCCCCACTAGGGCGTCTAAGCCTCGCCCACACAGGGATTTACAGGGACGGTGGGATAGGGTAACCAGATGTCTCCAGCTTCAAGAGGCTGACCCCAGCTAAAATGTGTCCCCGATATTGTCCCATTTTAGAAAACAGCATCAACACTTCGGGCTGCATGTAAATCTACCTAGGAACTATTGCTGTTCTCTCATTGGTTCCTGGAGAAGGGAAGGGAGTAGTCTATGCATTAGCTCCCAGCTTCTCCCAGCCACCACACCTAGGGTAAGACCTCAACATTCCAAACAAAGAAAAAAGGTGTGGATGTTATGAACAGTATTATAGGATAAAGGGCTCAAAATGACAGGGCCAGCTGGACTGGGGGTTAGAGATGGCACACCATGGTCTTTGATTTATGACCAGCATCGAATAAACAAACAGCCTGATGGAAAACAAGGCTCAAGGAGAAGCAGACAAACCCGATGGGCAAAGGCAGCGTTGCCATCCCTTGGGTACATTCTGGAAATGTGGCGCTTGAAGGAAACTTAATGCTTGAGAAGAGCGTTGGGATAGGCCCGAAGGCTGAGATGATCTGCAGGGGGTTGGGATGATCTTGGAATGGGCTGATGAAAATGCCGCCTTCCTTTGGGTGGAAGGAACGTCCAGCTGCAGGTCTTGGAAGTGTCATCTCAGTTCAGGTATAGAAGAGGCTTCAAACTGGCGGCCTTGATGAGAAAATGAAAGCTTAAAAGGGAACCCCCATCTGTACTTTATTCCTTGTGTCTGTAATATCTGCAGATATGGTTTCAGCGATCTCCTTTTGGCGATCGTGACCGGGGAAAGGTCTGCAAATAATTGGAGGGAGTTGCTCTGGAAGAAAAGGTCTCGACGGTGGTCCCTGGCTGCCTGCAGAAGCTTCTCTTTAGTGCGATAATAATGGAATGTGATAATAATATCTCTTGGTGGGCCCTCGGTTGGTTTAGGGGCCAGCGATCTATGAATGTGATCAAATTCCAGACGTTCAAGGGGGATCTCTGGTGCCAGTTCTTGGAAGAAAGCAGTGGCGGTACCTTGCAGGTCTGTAATGGCTTCAGGGACTCTGTGGATGTGGAGGTTATCTCTGCGGGCCCTATTTTCGGCCTCTTCTAATTTATCCCGTAAACTCTCCATTTCAGCATTCAGATTGTCAACCTCCTCTTCATGACCCTCAAGGACCGTGGTTGCAAAGTGCATGCGTTGCTCTAATTGATTAGTGCCGTGGCCTAGCTCTTTAAGACATTTTACTAGATCAGAGGAGAGCTTGCGGGAGGCTGTGGTAATTTCATCCCGCACTATAGAGTGGAATTTCAGCAGTAAGGCATCAGAGTCTAGTGGCACAGGGCTTACCAGGGAAACTGATGGAGACGGTCCACAGGAGAGGCTGGGTCAGCCGCTGAGATCTGTGTGGAGTCATCTGACTCCGGAGGTTCGGGCGCCATCTTGCCCCTTCTCTTTCCCTCAGCAGGAGAATCCCTTGGCTTGTTCTTCCGACAGCGCTGGGAGGCTCTGCGCATACCCGCTGGGAGCCTGGCACGATCCGGAGCACGGGAGCCTGTTTGACTGTGCCGGTAAGAGGAATGCGCCCCGCTAGCCGAGTGTACTGTCTGATGGCACGGAGCGAGGAAACTATGTGGCCATCTTCCCTGATTCTGCACATGGGCCCCAGAGATGGACCTTTCATATGGTGTACTGTACCTTCTCATTTGCTGGGAACATGATGTTATATTGAGTAATAGTGATGGACCTTTCATATGGTGTACAGTATCTCCCCATTTGTTGGGAACATGATTTTATATTGAGGAATAAAGATGGACCTTTCATATGGTGTACAGTATCTCCTCCTCATTTGTTGGGCACAATACATAGGTACATAGGGTGGTGAGGTAGGTACATTGATGATGTTCTTGTGTCAGGAGTTAAGATTTCTCAGTATTGCCTTTGCAAAAGGATGTATTGTTCTCTATTTTGTACATGAGTAGCATTATGTGTAATTAGAATAAAAAAGAAGCTTTTGCCTCTGTATATGGAAGGGATATTTTAGAGCTGTGAGGATAAGGGGTAGTCTTGTTCTAGGTGACTCCAATGACTATACGCATGCATATATATTTATTCTAATATAACATTTGCAGAAAAAATAATATAGAATTTTTTATTTTTTTCTTGTGATTTCAATAGACCTATGTATATGTAAATGCATACTTTATACTCCTAGAGGTCAAATAAAAATGTGTACTGTTTCTGCAATTAGTGTTTATGACTTGTGTCAATATGTAGAGAAGATTTCTTCTGTTTACTTTTCATAATCATCTCCCCCTCCTCCATAGATTGCTGATCCCCACTCACCGTCTGTTCTTCTTCTTCCTTCTTTACCTCAACTTTATTGTCTTTAAGTTCATCACCCTAAACCCCAAAGACTATGGAATCCACGCTGGTCCCAGAAATCGCTGAGTAGTCATCTTGCAGAATGGCACACATCCCACACTGCAGTACTAGATATACTACACGCCCCACATATCATGGTCTGTAGCTTTATAAAGAATTTTATTGATGGAAAAAGGCTGTGTGCAGAGTGGGGTGTGCAGGGATTGTGGGAACCATTCACAACTAGCACAGGAGGTGTACAGAGTTGGGATCCCCCTGGAGGACTGAGGGGAACCCTCATAATGGGCACAGGAGGTGTGCAGAGTTGGGACCCCCCTGAAGGACTGGTGGGAACCCTCATAATGAACATATGAGGTGTGCAGAGTTTACAGGAGGTGTATTATGACAGGAACCCTTCATAATGGGCACAGGAGGTGTGTAGAGTTGGAAACCCCTTGGAGGACTGGGGTTAACCCTTATGATGGACACAGGAGTTGTACAGAGCCAGAATAAATGGCTGTAAAGGGATGGAGGGATAGGGTAACCAGAGGTCCCCAATTTCGGGTGACTCCAACAATTTTGTCCCTTTTTTAAAAAACAGCATTAACGATTTGGGCTGTGTGTAAATCCGCCTAGGAACTATTGCTGTTTTCTCATTGGTTCCTTGAGAAGGAAGGGAAGGGAAGGGTGCGTGCATTAGCTCCTGGCTGCTCCCAGCCACCACACCAGTCCCAGTGTCACCAGATCAAGGTAAGCCAGAAACAGTTTTCCTGGTCTCTGTCACAAGAGTGCTAGTGTCTTCCGACCATTGCAAGTCAGCAACAGTGTTCATGATCACCACCACACTTGCACTGTGTTATGAGACCAGGATCAACAGTGGGGTTGCTGGATGCAGCCTCGCACGGACGAGAGAGAAGAGAGAGCTGAAACTGCTCCTCCTTCTCCCGCCCCTATCCCCCTGATATCTTGTGTGTGCCCACAGCCCACACTCCAATCAGATTGGAGTGTGGGCGAGGAAGCGGGGATACGTGAGCGAGGAAGCCCAGCAGCCAGGAACACCATGGAGAATGAGTGTGGAGGATATGAATACTGGATGAGCCTCCTTTCTTCTTGGGGTGAGTTCACCATTCATCCATTAACCCCACTGATTGCTTCCACTCCAGTCTCAGTGTTGCCAGACTAGTGTAAGCCAGCAACATCTTTCCTGATCCCTGCCACACCAATCCCAGTGTCACCAGACCACTGCAGCCAGCAAGAGTGTCCATAATTGAAGCAAAACCAGTTCCAGTGTAATCAGATCAGTATAAGTCAGTAACAGTGTTCTTGGTTTCTGATCTGGTTTCAATGTTGCCAGACCAGTGTAAGCCAGCTATAGTGTTTCTGATCACTGCCACACCAATGACAATGTCAGAAGAATAGTAGAGCCAGCAACTACGTTCCTGATTGCTAGCCAAATCATTGAAGTGTCACAAGAGTCAGTGCAGTCAGCAACACTGTTCCTGATCACCGCCACACCAGTGCAGTGTTGCATCTGCCTGTACTGAGCCTGGCCTGTGTATTGACCACATTCTGCCTGGATCGATCCTTTGCCTGTTTGCTTACTATGCCTCAGCCTGCCGCCTTAACTGAACCATCTGAACGTCCCACTGATTAAGTTCAAGAGACACAAATCCCAGCCATCCTCTGCAGAAAACTGTACTTCTGGAATCACAGGAACTCTTTTGCTCACCCTCTGTTCAGCCTCCTGTACTTCCTGGCCAGTGAACATGGCGTTCCTGGTGGTCTGGTGGCCATGGACCAGCAGGCTAGGTTTGCTTGGCCTATAGTTACGAGGTGATGCTACACTAAGCTATATTACCTGACAACTCATACAGAAGCAACCATTTCAGTACACTGTATTTGATATAATTGGTTGAGTTTTGTGATACCCAAGACACAATGTCCAGTACATAATCAGTCCAAACATCAGAAAAGTCTCACATGTGGTATCCTCATACTCGGCAGGGGCTGCAAAATATGTTTTGGGGTGAAATTCCAGGTATGCTTATGCTGTGAGAATGAACTTAGCACTTTGTGCTTGAAGGGAATTAGGAGTCCCCTACCGGTCACCCAAAAAAAGAGAGAGAACAAGGACTATCTTGGTACTGGCTTGAACAGCATAAACTCAAGATATATAATAGGCAAATAGAAAATTTTATTAGTACATAATTAAAAACACATTGTTGGGTACAGTTTGAATCCATAGAGGCTACAACTTTTTACTTTGTGCTTTATTGTAATTGAATCTAGAGTGCTTCGTTAACAATAATTTGTAGCTTACAGTCTAATATGTGGTAACACTGTTCCATAGAAAGAGAGGGATTTGCTATTTTAAGACATTCTGGCAATACACCCAGATTGTATGCTTAAAGAATGTAAGCACAATATGCTGATAATATGTCTAGAACTAAGATTATGCAATAACCTTCAGATATATACTTTAAGACAGGGGTCCCCAAACTAGGGCCCTCCAGTTGTACTACAATTCCCATCATGTCTAGTCATGTCTGTGAATGTCAGAGTTTTACAATGTCTCATGGGACGTGTAGTTCCACAACAGCTGGAGGGCAGCAATTTGGGTATCCTTGCTTTAACCAGTTAAAGACCGCTTACCGAAGATATACTGTGGCAGGGTGGCTCTATTGTGCGAAATGACGTACCTGTACAAGTGGCGGCTGGTGAAGTTTTAGAATGGGGGAGCGCCAGACCCTGCCCTTCGTTTTTGACCACTCCCACTTCTCATAAGCCCCACTCCTTAAAGAAACCACCCACTCCGTCCCCTGTATTCCACTTGTTTCCATCCATAGTATCAGGAGTATGCAGCTCAATATCACAGGACAGAGTATACAGCCCCAAAATCACAGGACAGGAGCATACAGTGCCAGCATCACAGATCAGGGTATAAAGCTCAGCATTAAAGATCAGGGTATACAGCTCAGCATTAAATATCAGTGTATATAGCTCAGCATTACAGGTCAGGGTATACAGCTCAGCATTACAGATCAGGGTATACAGCTCAGCATTACAGATCAGGGTATACAGCTCAGCATTACAGATCAGGGTATATAGCCCAGCATTACAAATCAGGGTATACAGCTCAGCATTACAGAGCAGGCTATATAGCTCAGCATTACAGAGCAGGCTATATAGCTCAGCATTACAGAGCAGGCTATATAGCTCAGCATTACAGAGCAGGCTATATAGCTCAGCATTACAGAGCAGGGTATACAGCTCAGCATTACAGAGCAGGGTATATAGCTCAGCATTACAGAGCAGGGTATACAGCTCAGCATTACAGAGCAGGGTATACAGCTCAGCATTACAGATCAGGGTATACAGCTGAGCATTACAGATCAGGGTATACAGCTCAGCATTACAAATCAGGGTATATAGCTCAGCATTACAGAGCAGGGTATATAGCTCAGCATTACAGAGCAGGGTATATAGCTCAGCATTACAGAGCAGGGTATACAGCTCAGCATTACAGAGCAGGGTATACAGCTCAGCATTACAGAGCAGGGTATACAGCTCAGCATTACAGATCAGGGTATACAGCTCAGCATTACAGATCAGGGTATACAGCTCAGCATTACAAATCAGGATATACAGATCAGCCTCACAGATCAAGGTATATAGCTCAGCATTACAGATCAGGGTATACAGCTCAGCATTACAGATCAGGGTATACAGCTCAGCATTACAGATTAGGGTATACAGCTCAGCTATACAGATTAGGGTATATAGCTCAACATTACAGAGCAGGGTATACAGCTCAGCATTACAGATCAGGGTATATATCTCAGCATTACAGATCAGGATATATAGCTCAGCATTACAGATCAGGGTATATAGCTCAGCATTACCAATCAGGGTATACAGCTCAGCCTCACAGATCAGGGTATAAAGCTCAGCCTCACAGATCAGGATATATAGCTCAGCCTCACAGATCAGGGTATGCAGGTATATATTATCTGTCCTGTATACAGCTAGCTATATACACCCACCTTCCTTCCTGTATATAGAGACCTTCCTCCATCATCACGGACTGCAAATTTACATCATTTGTCCTGTATACAGCTATTTATACAGTAACCAGACAGATGATGTATATCTGCAGTCCGTGATGATGGAGGAAGGTCTCTATATACAGGAAGGAAGAAGGTGGGTGTATATAGCTGTATACACTACAGGGCAGATGTACTCACAGTTTGTGACTGTAACATATTGTGTGTAGTGTAACATATTCAGTACACGGCATAAATCCCCAAAATTATGTATTGCAAAGCAGCAAGCGAAACATGATGTGGCACCAGTGAGTGGCACACTCACTGACACTGACACACTGATGCTCCAGTCATTGTATAATTTACCCACCATTGTCATGATCCATATTATACACCCATCATCACTATCCTTATCCCCATATTATACACCTGTCATCATCATTATCATATTCCTCATCATTGTATAATACACCCATCATCGCTAGCCTCATCATTGTAAAATACACCCATCATCATCCCATTGCATAATAAACCCGGTGTCATCATAAAAAATCCTATTGTGCTATCAAGTCTTAAAATTGATAAACAGTCAAGATGTTTAAAATAAATAAACTTCAATATTTGAAAAGCAAAGTGACCTGTGCCTTATTTTCCTCAGTGCTTGTAAAAAAATCAAAGTGCAGGTGTTCCACTCAGTGCTCCCCTATGTTAATGCACTCATCAGAGGGCTCTCCCCTCTAGGGGGTGTTACGTCTTCACAGCCAACCTGCTGTATATTGGGACACAGACCTCCACTGATGTTATCCTCATATCCTTATAAGCCCCTTCATCTCACTTCTGATGACGTCGTGCTGACGAAACGCGTAGCGCCATTGCATCACTTCCTGTTTGGTCCGTGGAACGCATGGAAAATAGGAACTTTCCATTTTTTTACTGCTTATCAATTTTAAATGAAATGTAAGTGCATATTTACACGTTTACCATAGAATAAAAGGAGTTTAAACAGTATTGCACTACGGAGTGTAATTTCTCTTTGCATATATTGCACATTACCAAGATGAAGGGGCCGATAAGGATATGAGAATGACATCAGTGGAGGTCTGTGTCCCAATATACAGCAGGTTGGCTGTGAAGGCGCAACACCCCCTAGAGGGGGGAGCCCTCTGGTGAGTGCATGAACATAGGGGAGCACTGAGTGGAGCACCTGCACTTAGATTTTTAGTACAGAGGAAAATAAAGCACAAGTCACTTTGCTTTTGAAAGATTGACTTTATTTATTTTTAACATCTGAACTGTTTATCAATTTTAGTACTTGATAGCACAATAGGATTTTTTTCACCAACTGTCATTTATTGTATTTACGATTCATTCTTATTTGTTTTTTTATTCTTACCTTGTGATACACGGTTTACACATGTTTATTCATTTTGAGGATTGCTGATCATTTGCACCTGTCACTTTATTGGAAGGTATTGTTTCACACACACACTTTATTGTGTTAATGTGCAGTATATGCAAAGAGAAATGACACTCCCTAGTGCAATACCATTTAAACACTTACATTTCATTTAAAACTGATAAGCAGTAAAAAAACAGGAAGTTCACATTTCCCATGCATTTTGCGGACCAAACAGGAAGTGACGCAATGACGCTGTGGCTCCACCCTTTCGCGTTTCGTTGGCACAACGTTATTGGGAGCGAGATGAAGGGGCGATAAGGATATGAGAATATCAGTGGAGGTCTGTGTCCCTATATACAGCAGGCTTGCTGTGAAGGCACAACACCCCCTAGAGGGGAGAGCCCTCTGGTGAGTGCATTAACATAGGGGAGCACTGAGTGGAGCACTTGCACTTAGATTTTTTTACAAGCACGGAGGAAAAAAAAAGCACAAGTCACTTTGCTTTTGAAAGATTGACTTTATTGATTTTCAGCATCTGGACTGTTTATCAATTTTAGGACTTGATAGCACAATAGGATTTTTTTACCAACTTTCCTTTATTGTATTTATGATTCATTCTTATTTATTTTTTTATTTTTTATTCTTACCTTTTTTAATCATTTTGAGGATTGCTGATCATTTGCACCTGTCACTTTATTGGAAGGTATTGTTTCACACACACACTTTATTATGTTATATGGTTCATATCTGATTGTTCACCCTGAGGAGAGGTGATTAATATTACACCTGTCGCTTTATTGGAAGGAACTGGTTTTCAGGGATCACACAGTTCCAAAATAGAACACAGTGTGAAGATTGCACATAGCATTTGCATTCAAAAAGAATACATTCAATACGCCCGCTAATTTTCTCAGACCTAAATTAAAATAAACAACAATACAGAACCTCTGGACTGGTCATTGGGGCAACGAGCTGAAGTTAGTCACCTGGCCGTGGGAAATACTGTGTGCCTGGCTGCAGGGGTTGAAATAAGGGAGAATACCAGCGGCTCCTATGTGTGAATTTTCTGGTGTGCAACAAGTGATTTTTTGTAAACAAAACATTTCCCGCACTCTGAGCAGGAATAGGAACGCTCACCCGTGTGAGATCTCTGGTGCTTAAGTAGGCTTTCGCTCTGACTAAAACCTTTGCCACACTCTAGGCATGAAAAGGGACGCTCACCTGTGTGAATTTTCTGGTGTACAAGAAGGGCTCCCTTAAGCATAAAACATTTCCCGCATTCTGCACAAGAAAAAGGACGCTCACCTGTGTGAATTCTTTGGTGCGAAACGAGTTGTTTTTTTATCATGTAAGATTTCCCGCACTCTGAACATGCATAAGGACGCTCACCCGTGTGAATTCTCTGGTGCTTATCAAGGTCTCCTTTATACATGAAAGATTTCTCGCACTCTGAACACGAATAAGGACGCTCACCTGTGTGAACTCTCTGGTGTAGAACAAGCTTTCCTCTAAGGGTGAAAGATTTCTCGCACTCTGAACATGAATAGGGGCGGTTGCTCGTGTGAATTTTCTGGTGTTTTAGAAGGTCCCCGTTAAAAAGAAAACATTTACCGCACTCTGAACATGAATGAGGACGTTCACCTGTGTGAATTCTCTGATGTTTTAGACGGTCTCCATTATAAATGAAAGATTTCCCACACTCGGAACATGAATAGGGACGCTCACCCGTGTGAATTCTTTGGTGTCTAATAAGTTTTCCTTTCTCAATGAAGCATTTCCCGCACTCTGAACATGAGTAGGGACTCAAATCAATGTGAATTTTCTGGTGTTGAATAAGGTTTCCTTTCCGATTGAAACATTTCCCGCACTCTGAACATGAATAGGGACGCTCACCAGTGTGAATTCTCTGATGTCTTAGAAGGTCTCTATTATTAATGAAACCTTTATCGCACTCTGAACATGAATAGGGACGCTCATCAGTGTGAAATTTCTTGTGATTAAGAAGTGTTGATTTTTTTGTAAACAATTTCCCACACTCTGAACATGACAATGAACTCTCTTCTGTGTGAACTCCTTTATGGCTTGAAGAAGATTCCTCGGGAATAGAAGGATCTATTGAAGTATCTGTACTGTGAGATCCTATAGTCTTGGTGTGGGATCCATCAGAAGATTCCTCAGGATTAGAGGGATCCATTGATCTCCCCAATTGGGAAGGTCTGGGATGTATATTTGGAGTAACAGGATTTCCTCCTGGAGAATATTGTACAATGTTATTATCTTCTGCATTATAATCTGGAGATACAATGAGATGTTCCTCAGAGGTATTCCGGACTTTGTGTCCACCTGTTGAGAAACAATTTACCATTAAATGTTATAACCTTCCATTCAGGAGTCATATATGTTGCTCCATCACCAAATAATTAATAAGAGCTCTGGCATGGATTTGGGAGCAATTAAAAGAGAAAAATATGAATACAAACCAAGCGAAAGTGTCCAGAGCTCCAAACACAAAGTGCACAGTGCTATGTCTCTTCTGTTCTCGTGTGCAAAATTCTCTTCCGGAGTTTAATAAAAATGTTCTCAGTGCTCCACACCACCCGCTATCCTGCAGCTTCACATCAGAGAACTCACCGGAATTCTACAACCCCCCTCTTACCAATGGGTCGTTAAGCCCAATGATAGGTCGAGAAGGTGGTCCTGGATGATCTTCCCCTTGATGGATACAAGCTCTTAATGACCCACTGGTAACCAAAGAGTCCTGGAATTACAGTCGGTTCTCCGATGTGAAGGTGGAGGATAGCGGGTGGTGTAGAGCACTGAGAACATTTTTATTAATCTCTGGAAGAGAATTTTGGAGAAGAGGAGAGACATAGAACTGTGCAGGTTGTGTTTGGAGCGCTGGACAGTTTCTAATTTGTAAGATTAGAGGGATCCATTAATCCCCCCCAATTGGTAAGGTCTGGGATGTATATTTGGAGTAACGGGATTTCCTCCTGGAGAATATAGTACAATGTTATTATCTTCTGCATTAGAATCTAGAGATACAATGAGATGCTCCTCAGAGGTATTCCAGACATTGTGTCCACCTGTTGAGAAAAAAATTTAACATTAAATGTTATAACCTTCCATTCAGGAGTCATATATGTTGGTCCATCACCAAATAATTTATAAGAGCTCCGGCACAGATTTGGGTGCAATTAGAAGAGAAAAATATGAATACAAACTAAGCGAAAGTGTCCAGCGCTCCAAACACAAAGTGCACAGTGCTATGTCTCTTCTGTTCTCGTGTGCAAAATTCTCTTCCAGAGTTTAAAAATGTTCTTGTTGTGTTTGGTGCACTGGAAACTTTCTTTTTTGTACCACTTTCATGTTGGAAATTGAGAAAGGAGATGGACCTTCCTCCACCTAATTTCTTGAAAACATGACATTATATTGAGGAATGGAGATGGACCTTTCATATGGTGTACAGTATCTCCTCCTCATTTGTTGAGAACATAACGTTATATTGAGGAATGGAGATGGACCTTTCATATGGTGTACAGTACCTCCTGCTAATTTGTTAGGAACATGACCTTAAATTGAGGAATGGAGATGGACCTTTCATATGGTGTACAGTATCTCCTTCTCATTTGTTGGGATCATGACGTTATATTTAGGAATGGAGATGGACCTTTCATATGCTGTACAGTATGTGCTCCTCATTTGCTGGGAACATGATGTTATATTGAGGAATGTAGAAGGACCTTTCATATGGTGTACAGTAGGGATGGGCTGAATGACCCCTTGTTCGGTTTGCACCAGAAGTTTCGAACATTGTGAAAGTTCGGAACCGAAAAAAGGAACCCCATTAAAGTCTATGGGACCTGAACTGTAAAAATCAAAATTGCCCATTTTGAAGGCTTATATATATATTCAAGTAATTGGGCATACAATGGTTATGGGGGTTCGAGTACTGCCCTGGGGGACACGTATCAATGAAAATAAAGTTTGTAAAAAACGTTATTTTTAAATGAGCTTAACTTAAAGTGAAAGTATAAAAATGAAAAAATCCTTTCAATATAGTGGCTGGGGAGTCCCCTTAGTCTACCTGTAAAGTGGCACATCTGTACTGTGTATAGAAGCTGCTGCAGCAATAATTGCATTTATAAAGCCAAAAAAAAAAATTCATTTTCACTGCAAGCTTTCTTTATTTTGTAACCAACGACTTGTGGAGCCAGTCTGTATGATGATACTACAATGGAGTGCACTGGGAACAAGATTAGAGATTTTTTTTTGGATAAATTCTGGTGTCTATTCCATAGACTTTGGATAGAAAATAAGGTGCGGAAAAATTGGTCATTGGGTGTCAGTGGTGCCTTCACACCGTAAGCCTATATAGGTACTCTTGATGAAAGCAAGAATTGGCCTTGCTATCAAAAATTGCAATGATATGCACCTGTCTAACAGGTGTGGAAAAATTGGTTTTTGGGTGTTAATTGTGCCCATGAAACCTACACCAAAAAAATTCTTCCAGATGAGATCAACACCCATAATGCTAGGTAGCCTAGAAGTCCTGCAGAGATTTTTACATCCCAAAAAAACTTAATCAGTGACATCGGCATCAGGGGCGTCAAAGCTGCTGGTAATCAAGAACTGATTCATTTTGATAAATGTCAGTCGGTCTACCGAGTCTGTGGACAGACACGTTGTATTATCAGTAACAAAACCTCCAGCAGCACTGAATGCCCATTCGGAAAGCACGCTGGATGCAGGGCAGCCCAGCAGCTCAATTGCATACTGGGTAACTTCTGGCCAGTGGTCTATTCTCATGACCCAGTAAACCAGTGGATCGTCGACTGGAAAGCTCTCCATCTCTGTTTTCGCTCCTAGATAATCGTCCACCATGTGATGCAGACGCTGCCAATGGAATATGGAAGCTGACAGCCCTGGGCGACAAGGACTAGAAAAATTGTGAAATGCATCACTTAAGTGGCCGCCTTCTCCCCGGCTCATCTCTTGACCAACAGAAGCCTCAAAACATCATTTTCCACAACACTGTAACCTACCAGAGTCAGGAAAAGCGTTCAATAAACTCCTCTTTAAGGTGTCCTCACGAGATTTCATCTTCTGCACACTCTGTGGGGACGGGATGAGTTCTAAGACTTTCCCCTTGTAACGGTTGTCAAGGAGGTTTGGCAACCAATAGTGATCCTTCTACCTTTACACCACTTATTCTTGGGTCTTTTTGCAGGCTTTGGAGCATGAGGGAGCCCATGCACCAAAAATTTGCAGAGGCATGAGAAGCAGACTCCTCTGGGTCACTGAGGATTATAGTATCTAAAAACTGCCTCCTCCCAGCCACGTGCTACTTCCAAGGGTTCTGGGATGGAAAACCATCTCTTACGGTTTCCTCTGCTTCAATGCCTCCAAAACTGCCAGAATCCTCCTCCTCCTCCCTCTCCTCTAGTGTGTTCTGTGGTGTAGGAACAATGGTGTCTGCATAAAGTGGGCCTTGAAAGGAAGTCCTCCTCTTCCTCCTGCTGCTCTGCCTCAAGTGCCCACCTGGTGGGCATGTCACAAATCAGACGGTTTACGCGCAGGTAGAATTCCCACTGAATTTCAGCCAACCGAGCACTGGCTGAGATTGACAGCCTGAAATAGCTACAGATTTTTTTGGCCTGCTTTAGCAGATCTTCCAACCCTGGCAACCTATTTATGAAACGCTGCACAGCCAAACTGATGACATGTGGCAGGCATTGCACATGTGTCAACTTTCCCTGTCTAAGGGCGGACAGGATGTTTGTGCCATTATCGCACACCACCATTCCTGGCTCCAGCTGGCATGGCGTGAACCACCTTTGGGCCTGTCCCTGCAGAACTGCAAGAATCTTTGCTATGGTGTGGTTCCTGTCCCCTAGACACACCAGATGAAGCACTACATGGCACCTTTTAGCCTGACTCATTGAATAGCCCCTTGAACGCTTAGGGGGTACTTGTGGTTCATAGGGCAATTCAGCAGAAGAGGGCATGGAGAAGGGTGTAGAGCTGACAAATCTCGTATCATCACTACCAGCTGTATGGAGACATAGCGGCACAACAAGCTGCAGCACTGAGCCCTGTCCTGCATCTTTCCGAGTTGCAAGCAGAGTTCCCCAGTGTGCTGTGAACGAAATGTATTGTCCCTGACCATGCTTGCTGGACCACGTGTCAGCAGTAACGTGGACTTTGCGGCTGACTGCCTTGCCCAACGATGTCACAACATTGCCTTCCACGTGATGGTACAGAGCTGGAATGGCAATACGTAAAAATAAATAGCGACCGGTGGTGTGCTACTGGCAGATGTGCTTCAAGGACCTGGGACACCCTGCGCTATACCATCATCCCTGTCAGTGGAGGATGCTGAGAGGTCATGAGGTAGACTGAAATGAGTAAGGAGGAGAAACAGAATTGCGCCCCTTTTGTGAGGCTTTCAGGTGCTCTTGCCAACGGATGAGTGGTGGGAGGTTAAATGCATTGTCAAGCATGTGGTACACAAATTGCTTGTGTTTTAGCCACGCTTGATGTGCTTGAAACAAAGTTTGCAAAATTACTACAGTGCGATCGGCTACAAGTGCTAAAAAAGGCCCAGACAGCTGAGCTTTGGGAAGTAGGTGGGGGGTTGTGCCTCACCCTCACTTTCCTCCTCTGCTGTAGCTGGCCCCCAAGTCACGTCAGTGACCTCATCATCATTATCTCCTCCATCCTCATTACCACTGGAGACTTGGCAATACACTGCGGACTGGGGAACATGACTGCCAATTTGTGTACCAGTGTTCCTGCCTTCCTCAACCTCAGAACCAACATCTGAATCAAGAAATGGCTGTGCATTATCAAGGAGCAAGTGGCTGATGCTGTGTTCAAATAAGAATAGCTCATATAAGGAGCTGACTCCTCCATGCCTGATGCTGGGGCTATGGCAGAAATAACTGTGGACAAGGAGGCAGGTTTAGCCACTTTGGCAGCTGCAGGGGACTGCGCACTGGTCTGTGCTTGGGTGACAGAGGATGAGGATGGTTTAGTAAACTAGTCCACCACCTCCTCTGCATGCTGTGGCTGGATAGCACGGGCAAACTCACTAAACAGAGGAAATAATGCCCTGCCTGAGGACTGACCACATCCACCTTTGCCTGTGGTCATATATGCTGCTGGCCACCTCACAGTGCCATGGGAACATCTGCCACTTCTTTGTTGTCCACCCAGACCTAATGGGGGGGGGGGGGGGGTGCTTATTAACAAAATGTAATAAAGATGTGGAAATGTGTACGTGGATCCACTTTAATCAATGGAAAGTGGTGTTTGGTGCACATTAACTGGAGTACTCACTACACAAACACACCACAGAATAATATACTGCAGTAGAACTGCACTGACACACTGCAAAATACCGCATCAAACATGCAGTAATGCACAGAAATATATTGCGTTAAATGTGCACTAACGCACTGAAATATACAGAGTCAAACTTGCAGTAACGCACTGAAATATACTGCGTTAAGTGTGCACTAATGCACTGAACTATACTGCGTTAAACGACATGTAGCGCACTGAAATATACTGCGTTAAACTGAAGGTAATGCACTGAAATATACGGTGCTAAACTTGCAGTAACGCACTGAACTTAAAGCGGGGGTCCACCTATCTATCGGTTTTCTTTTTTGGAGTTCATTCACAAACTTTTCTTCTCATCATTATCTACTCACATGTTCTGTGTAATAAGTCCGCCTGTGTCCGATTTCGTTGTAAAGAATAACTTATAAAATTCACTGAAGGCGGTTTCCATCTTCATTGTGGGCATTTGAAGCCCACAAGCATGTATTTCCTGGATGCCATGAATGCTGTGCTCCCAGCATTCACCGAGATGTTGTGATGACGCTGTTGCACAATGCATGCTGGGAAGCCTGAGACTAGCTCCCAGGGGACTGTGGGAGGTCTGGGAGAGGCTAGAAACACGCCTACTCCCATGGGAGGAAAACCAGGAAGTGCTAAGAAGATTAGAAAAAAAAAGGTAATTACGGCGATTTAAATTTTTTTACACAGCATGTCAGCATCTAGGCAAGGAAGAGAATGCATAGAGATAATGTTCAAAATTTGGGTGGAACCCCGCTTTAACTGCGGTAAATGGCATGTAATGCACTGAAATATACTGATTTAAAGGGAAGGTAACACACTGAATTATACAGCGTTAAACTTGCAGTAATGCACTAAACTATACAGTGTTAAACTTGCAGTAACGCACTGAACTATACTGCGTTAAACGGAAACGCACTAAAATATACGGCATTAAACTTGCAATAACTCACTGAAATATACTGCGTTAAACGTGCACTAACGCACAGACATATACTGCATTAAATGGCACATAACGCACTAAAATTTACAGTGTTAAACTTGCAGTAATGCACTGAACTATACTGCGTTAAACGGAAGGTAACGCACTTAAATATACGGCGTTAAACTTGCAGTAATGCAAGTATCTCCTCCTCATTTGTTGGGAATATGATATTATATTGAGGGATGGAGATGGACCTTTCATATGGTGTACAGTATCTCCACTTCACTTGTTGGGCACAATACCCATGATACATTTGGTGGTGGGGACCCACCCTATTAAATTACATCGATGATATTCTTGCTGTCAACAGTTATAGTTTCTCAGCATTTCCTTTACAGAAGGATGTGATAATCTCTAGTATGTACATGAGCTGCAAACTTTGAGAGTGACTAAAAAAAACAACCTTTGTATATGGAAGGGGTGCCTTGTTTTTAGAGCTGTGTGGGTGAGGGATAGTCTTGTTCTATATGACTATACACATGTATATAAATAAGGGTTGGTGTGATCTTCCTGTGTGGAATCCTGAGAATACAGAGGACTGGGACATCTCTCTGGTGGGTTCTCATTACTGGATCCATCTGTAGGAATCACACACACTGACTGATCACATTGTTTCTATGTGTTTATCAGATGATGGGGGATCTAGGTGGACCCTCCGTACTGCTCTCTCCTTTACAATAAAGTCTCCTCTTACCCGGTGATGTGAGGGGCGGCTGATTGTCCATCATGATGTCCTTGTAGAGATCCTTGTGTCCTTCTAAATACTCCCACTCCTCCATGGAGAAATAGACAGTGACATCCTGACACCTTATAGGAACCTGACACACACAATGATACAGTCACCATCCAGACACATCCCTTGTCTGTTACTTGATAATGTCCCAGAATTCCCAGCACTGCTCACCTCTCCTGTCAGCAGCTCAGTGATCTTGTTGGTGACTTCTAGAATCTTCTGCTCATTATTTTTCAATAGGGTTAGGAGGGGTGGTGGATGCATGGTGATGGGGCCTTGTCTTTCTCTTTGTCTTGTGGACAAGCGGTGACTTCTCCTTCTTGTATTATTTTCAGTAGATGACTTCATAACTACAGTACAGTCCTGTAATATACATCAATAAATAGTAAATCAGAATCCTCCTCACCTAACAAGGCAGGTCTGTGTATTATTCATAAAGTTAAGAATCCTCCTCACCTCTCCAGTCAGCAGATAGATGATCTCCAGGGTGAGGTTAAATATCTTTTCAGTCGTGTGATTTTGGCCCTTCTCCATTCTCAGTGATGTGGTCATATGATCTATACAGGACTCTCCTCTCTGTAGACAGATCATAAACTGAGAATTATCTGGACTGTACTGGGATGAATAATGTCTGCACAGTGTTCCTCCAGAGTTCTAACATCGTAAATTCCCTTTAAATAACAACTCCTACCAAAATATTTCATTTTAGGCTTGGTATGACTGGGGAGGAGCTAGGACTTCTTTCAAGGTATTCTTCTGTGCCCTGGTTGTGGAGATTTCCTTTGACTCACTGTCCAGCATGTATCTAGTCTATAAACCAGAGGCTCTGAATGGATAGTTAGATACAGTACCTTGAAAAAGTATTCATACCCCTTGACATTTTTCACCTTTTGTCATGTTACAACCAAAAACGTAAATATATTTTATTGGGATTTTATGTGATAGACTAACACAAAGTGGCACATAATTGTGAAGTGGAGGTAAAATGATAAATGGTTTTCAATTCCCGTTACAAATAAATATCTGAAAAGCAGATCTGTAGCATCTGTAGCATTATGGCTTCACGCTGGGTCCCTAATGTGCATGCCGGAGGCACCGTTGCACTTTCCTATTGGCCCTGTGGCGGGGAAAGGAGGAGGGATCCGAGCCGCTTACATAATTCATCGCGGCCTGGTCTCCTGGAAGTGTGGACAGGATACTATCCACTCCCCCCTCCCCCGAAAGGTGCCACTTTTTGGTGGAACTCCGCTTTAATCTCAGTATAAATACAGCTGTTCTGTGAATCCCTCAGTGGTTTGTTAGAGAACCTTAGTGAACAAACAGCATTATGAAGGCCAAGGAACACACCAGGCAGGTCAGGGATAAAGTTGTGGAGATGTTTAAAGCAGGGTTAGGTTATAAAAACATATCCCAAGCTTTGAACATCTCACGGAGCTCTGTTCAATCCATCATTAAGGAGAGCATTCATCAGAGAAGCAGCCAAGAGGCCCATGGTAACTCTGGAGGAGCTGCAGAGATCCACAGCTCAGGTGGGAGAATCTGTCTACAGGACAACTATTAGTCGTGCTCTCCACAAATCTGCCCTTTATGGAAGAGTGGCAAGAAGAAAGCCATTGGTGAAAGAAAGCCATAAGAAGTCCGGTTTGACGTTTGCGAGAAGCCATGTGGGGGACAAAGCAAAAATGTGGAAGAAGGTGCTCTGGTCAGATGAGACCAAAATTGAACTTGTTGGCCTAAAAGCAAAACACTGTGGCGGAAAACTAACACTGCACATCACCCTGAACACACCATCCCCACCGTGAAACATGGTGGTGGCAGCATCATGTTGTGGGGATGCTTTTCTTCAGCAGGGACAGGGAAGCTGGTCAGAGTTGATGGGAAGATGGATGGAGCCAAATACAGGGCAATCTTAGAAGAAAACCTGTTAGTCTGCAAAAGACTTGAGACTGGGGCGGAGGTTCACCTTCCAGCAGGACAACGACCCTAAACATACAGCCAGAGCTAAAATGGAATTATACAGTGGCAGGACGGCACAATCCCGCGAACTGTCGTAGCTGTACATCAGTCCTTTTAAGCAGGACAGCACTGCAAGGGTGCCAATGCGCGATCGCGGGCACGAGAGCCAGAACTTGGACGTGTGTGTGTAAACACACAAATCCCTGTTCTGTGAGAAGAGGAGAGACAGATCGTGAGTCCCTACCAGCTAGAAACAAAGATCTGTCATCTCCTATAATCAATCCCCTCCCCTACAGTTAGAACACACACGAGGGAACACAGTTAACCCCTTGATCGCCTCCTAGTGTTAACCCCTTCCCTGCCAGTGACATTTACACGGTAATCAGTGCATTTTTATAGCACTGATCGCTGTATAATTGTCAATGGCCCCAAAAATGTGTCAAAAGTTTCTGATGTGTCTGCCATAATGTTGAAGTCTCCATAAAAATCGCTGATTACTGCCATTACTAGTAAAAAAAAAAAAAAAAAATAATAAAAATGACATAAATCTATCCCCTATTTTGTAGAAGCTATAACTTTTGCGCAAACCAATCAATATACGCTCATTGTGATTTTTCTTACCAAAAATATGTAGAAGAATACATATCGGCCTAAATTGAGGAAAAAATTGGCTTTTTTTTAAAAAAAATTGGGGATATTTATTATAGCAAAAAGTACAAAATATTGTGTTTTACTCAAAATTGTCGCTCATTTTTATGTTTATACCGCGAAAAATAAAAACCGCAGAGGTGATTTGTTTGGGTGCAGCGTCGCACGACCGCGCAATTGTCAGTTAAAGTGACGCAGTGCCGTATCGCAAAAAATGGCCTGGTCATTGAGCAGCCAAATCTTCCAGGGCTGAAGTGGTTAAAACATATTCATGACCAGGCCTACCCATTAAGAATCTGTGGCAAGACATGAAAATTGCTGTTCACATTCCATCCAATCTGACAGAGCTTGAGCTATTTTGCAAAGAAGAATGGGCAAAAATGTCACTCTCTAGATGTGCAAAGCTGGCAGAGACATCCCCAAAAAGACTTGCAGCTGTAATTGCAGAGAAAGGCGGTTCTACAAAGTATTGACTCCGGGGGGGCGCCATACAAATGTACACCACACATTTCACATATTTGTAAAAAAAATTGAAAAACATTTATCATTTTCCTTCCACTTCACAATTATGTGCCACTTTGTGTTGGTCTATCACATAAAATACATTTACGTTTTTGGTTGTAACATGACAAAATCTGGCAAATTTCAAGGGGTATGAATACTTTTTCAAGGCACTGTAAATGGTTCTATATTTAGGATGTATCTAGTCTATAAACCAGAGGCTCTAGATGGACAGTTGGATAAATGGTTCTATATTTAGGATGTATCTAGTCTATAAACCAGAGGCTCTGGATGGACAGTTGGATAAATGGTTCTATATTTAGGATGTATCCGGTCTATAAACCAGAGGCTCTGGATGGACAGTTGGATAAATGGTTCTATATTTAGGATGTATCCGGTCTATAAACCAGAGGCTCTGGATGGACAGTTGGATAAATGGCTCTATATTTAGGATGTATCTGGTCTATAAACCAGAGGCTCTGGATGGACAGTTGGATATGTAACTGTGTACATTTTATAATAGTGTAGAAGCATCTGCTGAATTTAAAGGACATTTCAGTGACTATGGAGGAAGAGGACGGACATGACGGGGGGTTACTGGATATAAATGTAAAACAATTCATATTACCTCCTCTGTTGCAGCGTGAAGGAATATCCCCCTCTATTGTCTGCAAATGTTGCTATCTCTCTAGGAATCTCCTGTCTGTAGATGACATCACTTCCTGTCTCTGCATTCCACTAAGAAGTGAGTTCACCACCTTGTGGATAAAATAAAAACTGCAGCCGGAGTTTTTAAATATTTTAACAGCCGTGTCTTGGTTTGTTTTTCAGGTTTGTTGCTTAATATCACATGCAAATAAATATCACATGAAAAAAAAATTCTGTCTGGGATGACATGAAGAGACAGAAGGATTTGAGGCAGCCGACAACCACAGAAGATCTGTACTTGGTTCTCCAAGATGTTTGGAACAACCTACCTGCCGAGTTCCTTCAAAAACTGTGTGCAAGTCTACCTAGAAGAATTGATGCTGGTCTGAAGGAAAAGGGCGGTCACATCAAATATGGATTGGATTTGGATTTCTCCTCTGTTCATTTACTTTCCATTTTGTTCATTGATAAAAATAAACTAATAACACTTCTATTTCTGAAAGCATTATTCTTTTAAACTTTTTTTTTTTTTTTCGGAACTGCCCATAAATTTTTGGACATTACTGCATATCTATGGTTAAAAGCATTGTGTCTGTTTTTTATTGAATTGACTACTTTTATATGACCATTGAATATAAATAGTTTTATCCATAATAAATAGTAATGCATGGGACTTGTAAAAGTCCTGTGGTTTATCCAGAGTTGCGTATTTCAAGCTTCAGTATGGAATTTGCTCATTAGCGCAATGGTGCCAGGCTTTACATTTGTACCCCAGTATGGCATACAGATTACAACAAAAACTATATCCCTAAATTATGCCAGATACACAAAAAGTCTTCGGCGTGTAAGAATTTGCAGAAAAACTTTTTCTTAGGGACTTATTTTAGATATTTGATTTGGGTGGGTTTCTCTTCTGTCCTATCACTGTCTGTAGATGTTTATGAAAAAAAGATGTGTGCAGAGATGGATGTGTTGGGATTATGGGAACCGTTCATAATGAGCACAGGAGGTGTGCAGAGTTGGGGATGCCCTGGAGGACTGGTGGGAACCCTCATAATGAGCACAGGAGGTTTGCAGAATTGGGACCCCCCCCCCCCCGGAGGACTGGTGGGAACCCTCATAATGAGCACAGGAGGTTTGCAG
The DNA here is from genome assembly GCF_042186555.1 of Aquarana catesbeiana. Classification (NCBI taxonomy): domain Eukaryota; kingdom Metazoa; phylum Chordata; class Amphibia; order Anura; family Ranidae; genus Aquarana; species Aquarana catesbeiana. The sequence goes on along the minus strand of NC_133331.1, from coordinate 301,034,097 downwards.
AATTGGGACACCCCCCCCCCCCCGGAGGACTGGTGGGAACCCTCACAATGAGCACAGGAGGTGTGCAGAGTTGGGAATGCCCTGTAGGACTGGTGGGAACCTTCATAATGGGCACAGGAGATGTGCAGCATTGGGGACGCCCTGGAGGACTGGTGGGAATCCTCATAAAGGGCACAGGAGGTGTGCATTATGGCAAGAATCCTTTATAATGGGCAGAGGATGTGTGCAAAGCCAGGATGCAGGGATGTTAAGGGATGGTAGGATAGGGTAACCAGACATCCCCAATTTCAAGAGGCTGACCCCAGCTAAAATGTATCCCCAATATTTTCCCTTTTTTGAAAACAGCATCAACAATTTAGGCTGTGTGTAAATCTACCTAGCAACTATTGCTGTTCTCTCATTGGTTCTTAGAGAAGGAAAGGAGGGGAGGGGTGCGTGCATTACCACCCAGCTGCTCCCAACCACCACACCAGTCCCAGTGTCGGACCAGTTTAAGCCAGCAACAGTGCTCCTGCTCACTGTCACACCAGTGCTAGTGTCTTTAGACCATTGCAAGCCAGCAACAGTGTTCATGATCACCACCATACCTGTACTGTGTCGCAAGACCAGTTCAGCCAGCAACGGTGTTCCTGATTGCCCCCAGACCAGTTCAAGTGTCCCCAGACCAGTGCAACCAGCAACAGTGTTCCTAATTGCCCCCACACCAGTCCCATTGACACCAGACCAATGAAGCCAGCAACAGTGTTCCTGATTGCCACCATACCAGTCCCATTGACAATAAACCAATAAAGCCAGCAACAGTGTTCCTGATTGCTGCCACACCAGTCCCAGTGTTGCCAGATTAGTTTAAGCCATCAACAGTTCCCGATTACCACACCAGTCCCAATGTCACCAGACCAGTGCACCCAGCAAGAGTGTTCTTGATTGCAGCAAAACCATTTCCAGTGTTATCAGACCAGTTTAAGTCAGTAATAGTGTACTTGGTCTCTAGCCACGCCAGTGTTGTCAAGCCAGTGTAAGCCAGCTATAGTGTTCCTTGTCACTGCCACACCAGTGACAATGTTGCAAGATTAGTGCAGTCAGCAACACTGTTCCTGAACAGTACCAGATCAATGCAGTATTGTGTCTGCTGGTACCGACCCTGGTCTGTTAGCACATCTCTGCCTGCCACCAGAGCTGAACCATCTGCACGTCCCACGGACTAATTTCCTGAGACACCAATCCCAGCCATCCCCTGCAGAAAACTGCACTTCTGGAACCACAGGGACTCCTTTGCTCATCTTCTGTTCAGCCATCTGTACTTCCTGGCCAGTGAACATAGCACTCCTGGTGGCCACGGACCAGCAGGCTAGGTTTGCTTGGCTTATAGGTAAAGCTATATTCCCTGGCAACTCATACAGAGCGACCATTGCAGTACACTGTTTTTGATACAATTGGTTGATTTTTGTGATACACAGGAAACAATGTCCGGCACACACACAATCAGTCCAAACATAGGAAAAGTCTCACACATGTGGTATCCTCATACTCGGCAGGAGTAGCAGAATATGTTTTGGGGTAAAATTCCAGGAATGCCCAAGCTGTGAGAATGATCTTATCAAGCTGACAACTTTGTGTAAAAAATACATTTTGAGTTTCTTTCTGCATTTTCCACAAATTTGTGGCAAAAAAAGAAATCTTCAAAAAGACTCACCATACCTCTTAAAAAATATCTTAGAGTGTTTACTCTTTAAAATGTGGTAATTTTGTGCGTGTTTCTACAGTCCTTGTGCTCCAAGGCCTCCAAACTATGATAGTCAGAAAATGAAATGCCTAATTATTCCCTTTTGCATATCTAAAGGTGCTCTTTGGATTTTGGGCCCCTACCAAGAAACAAATACTGCTGATGTTCCTTCTCACGCAGCTAATGTTTGTGCACATATTTCGGCATACAGATGAGCTTGGGCCAGTAACCAACATGCACCGACATTTCGATATATCTGTGTGCACCACACACCGGTGCTTACACATGTCCAATCTTTGGAATGGCGCCAAGCTGCTTATTTATTATTATTATTATTTAAGGTACTTATATAGCGCCATCAATTTACGCAGCGCTTTTACATATACATTGTTCATCCACATCGGTCCTTACCCTGAAGGAGCTTACAATCTAAGGTCCCTAAATCACATTCATATATTGGGGCCAATTCAGACAGAAGCCAATTAACCTACCAGCATGTCTTTGGAGTGTGGGAGGAAACCGGAGTACCCGGAGGAAACCCGCGCAGGCACAGGGAGAACATGCAAACTCCAGACAGGTAGTATCGTGGGAGGTCTTGATGTGTGCTAATCGCTGGATGTTCTTCACAGCTTACCTGGGTTCCTACTTTTGCTGAGACTTCTAGCTGCTGACCCAGCTTGCTCTTGACCTTGCTCTGTGGATTCTAGATACGGACCTCGGCTCGTCACTGACTACGCTTTGCTTGCTTCCCTGGTACTGACCCCGGTTTGCTACTGGACCTTGCTCTGCCTGCTTCCCTGGTACTGACCTCAGCCTGCTACCTGACTATGCTTTTCTCTGCCTTACCATGTATGACCCTGGCTCACAGTGACTATGTCTCTGTCTCAGGCAGTCACCTGTTACCTAAGAGAAGGGAAGGGAGGGAGACATCGTGACCACTCTGGTGTAGTAAGTTCCAAGAAGGTTTATCTACAAAGAAAAGTTCAAAATGAATACTTACAAAGTGTAACAACCAAACACAGGAGAGTGTAAGCCTGTGGTGGAGGCCCAGTCCTAACAGAGTGCAGCTTAATGGATAGATGATGAGCTGCTACAGGCACAAAGTCCGCATCTCTGTGCCACTGGCTGTTATTGGGGAAATGGCTGACAGACCAGTAAACATGTGCAGCTTCCTCGTTCCCGGTGTCAATGGCCAATGGATTGCAATGTCCACCTGGAGTCCAGGGTCACTGGTCACAGGACGTGTTTCTTCCTCTTCCTCAGCTGACTCCAAATTAGCTACTCGCTCTGTTTAAATTGCCCCTAAAAGGTCATGAACCTCAGGATTGATCAATTTTCAGAAATGTATATAATAGTTTTTAGACTCCAAAACAGACTTAATAATACACACTGATTTGTTTTTTTTGTTTTTTATTTTTATAAAAGAAATGTAGCAGAATATATTTTGAAGAAAGATGATTTATTTGCAAAGTTTTCTAACAGAAACAAAACAAAACAGTTTTTTTTTCCTTTACAGAGTAAACAAAACCAAAAGAAATCTACTTTCCACCCAGGCCAATTCTGATATTTCTCTCCTACACGTAAAAATCATAAATTTCTTGCTAGAAAATTACTCCTAACCCCAAAACATTATATATATATATATATATATATATATATATATATATTAGTAGAGACCCTAGCGAATAAAATAGCGATCATTGCAATTTATTATATCACACGGTATTTACGCAGCGATTTTTCAAAAGCAATTTTTTTGCGGAAAAATTCAACTTTAATGAATAAAAAACAAAACAAACACGCTATTTATCGTAATTTTTGGATATAATGTGAAAGAATATGTTATACCGAGTAAATAGATACCTCACACATCACGCTTTAAAATTGTGCACGCTCGTGGAATGGCGCCAAACCTCTGTACCCAAAAATTTCCAAAGGTTACGCTTACATTTTTTTTTACAGGTTATCAGTTTAGAGTTACAGAGGAGGTCCAGTGCTAAAATTATCATTCTCGCTCTAAAATTCCCAGTGATAACTGGCATGTGTGGTTTGATTGCTGTTTAAATATGCGAGCACGTGGGGATGAGACCGAGTCAGCACTGTATGTTTAGTGGGTCATATTACTAGAATTCAATTCCAGGTGCCCTAAACCAAAGTGTACCTGAAAAATAATATTGTTACCCCTCCCCAAGACATCATGAACATGATAAAAGTTTGTTAGCTTGTGTGAATTTTCTATGGTTCCCCATTGACAACGTCACATATGACGAAACGTGTCTGGAGGAGGATACATGCTGAAGTCACCACACTGTCTCGCTAGGAGGACAGGAGTTTGTTTACAGTTGGCCAGCTCTGTAATTTTATGCGTGATTTTTAAACTTCTATAATGTAAGTGCAATACTGTTTTTTACCAATAAATATCCATTAGGCAATATTACACTATGGTAGTTCTCTCTTTTCTGGGTTACTGATGAGTGAGTTGCTGAATCAATGGTCCTGGGTTGAGCGGTGTCATCAGTGTTTGAAAATATCTGTGTAATTATCCATCCAGAGCTTATCCCCACGATCTTCGGTGCGAGCAAAGGCCTTGGCTGGGCTATAGCCACATGCCTGGTTTTGCGTGCCATCTGGTAAGCGAGTTTTTCTTAAGGTGGTGGCACACTTATTGAACGAACTCACTGTGGTGTTAATAATTGAAGAATTGATGATTATTATTCCACACTTTTTTGCCATATGAGAGATGTTTTCCATTTCTACAATCAACTATTTGTTAATTGGACTTTATTAGCGCGGCTTCTTCTTTCCTAAGTGATAATTAGTGACTGAAAAATTTCTCATACTCTGAACATGAATAGGCGGGAACGTCTTTAATATTGATTGGACCCTGGGCAAATCATTTCTTGGGCCCTACTGAATCCACTTGCCAACTATTTGCAGGCTGTGTGGGCTCAAGGGGCAGCTCCTTTGGTCCCCACAACAATGACTGGGCCCGGGGCAGCTGCCCCTTTTGCGCTGCCTTAAAGATGGCCCTGTGAATAAGGACGCTCACCTGTGTGAGTTCTCTGGTGTTTAACAAGATCTCCTTTATCAATAAAAGATTTCCCGCACTCTGAACATAAACAAGGACGCTTACCTGTGTGAATTCTCTGGTGTCTAAGCAGGCTTTTGTTCTGAGATGCCAAATAAAAAAAAAAAAAACAAAACCCCTGGATTGGTCATTGGACTAACGAGCAGAAGTTGTGCATCTGGCATTGGGAAATACTGTGTGCCTGGCGGCAGGAGCTGAAATAAGGGAGAATACCAGCAGCTCCTACGGGGGTGGAGCTACACTTGTGTGAATTTTTTGGTGAGCAACAAGTGATTTTTTGTAAACGAAACATTTTCCGCACTCTGAACATGAATAAGGACGCTCACCCGTGTGAATTTTCTGGTGCCTAACAAGGTTACCTTTGTCATTGAAAGATCTCCCGCACTCTGCACATGAAAAAGGATGCTCACCCATGTGAATTGTCTGGTGCTTAACAAGGTTTCCTTTTTCACTGAAAGATTTCCCGCACTCCGAACACATATAAGGACGCTCATCCGTGTGAATTCTCTGGTGTTGAACAAGCTCGCTTTTACCAATAAAAGATTTCCCGCACTCTGAACATGAATAAGGACGCTCACCCATGTGAATTCTCTGGTGTTTAACAAGCTCTTGTTTATTAATGAAAGATTTCCCGCACTCTGAACATGAATAAGCACGCTCACCTGTGTGAATTCTCTGATGTCTAACAAGGTTTCCTTTCTGATTGAAACATTTCCCGCACTCTGAACATGAATAGGGGCGTTCGCCCGTGTGAATTTTCTGGTGTTGAAGAAGGAGTGCATTACAAACAAAACGTTTCCCGCACTCTGAACATGGATAGGGGCGTTCACCCGTGTGAATATTCTGGTGTTTTAGAAGTTGCCATTTAAGAACAAAACGTTTCCCGCACTCTGAACATGAATAGGGACATTCACCTGTGTGAATTCTTTGATGTATTAGAAGGTTTGAATTATAAAGGAAACATTTTCCGCACTCTGAACACGAATAGGGACATTCACTCGTGTGAGTTCTTTGATGTCTAATAAGTTTTCCTTTCTCAATGAAGCATTTCCCACACTCTGAACATGAGAAGGGAATCACGTCCATGTGGTGATATTTCTGGTGTCGGAGAAGGTTTCCTTTCTGGCTGAAACATTTCCCGCACTCTGAACATGAATAGGGACGTTCACCTGTGTGAATTTTCCAATGAGTTAGAAGGTTTCCATTATGAATGAAACATTTCCCGCATTCTGAACATGAATAGGGACGCTCACCAGTGTGAATTTTCTTGTGCCTAACAAGTAACCATTTTTTTGTAAACAATTTTCCACACTCTGAACATGACAATGAACTCTCTTCTGTGTGAACTCCTTCATGGCTTGAAGAAGATTCCTCGGGAATGGAAGGATCTCTTGAAGTATCTGTACTGTGAGATCCTATAGTCTTGGTGTGTGATCCATCAGAAGATTCCTCAGGATTAGAGGGATCCATTGATCTCCCCAATTGGGAAGGTCTGGGATGTAGATTTGGAGTAACGGGATTTCCTCCTGGAGAATATTGTACAATGTTATTATCTTCTGCTTTATAATCTGGAGATACAATGAGATGTTCCTCAGAGGTATTCCGGACATTGTGTCCACCTGTTGAGAAACAATTTAACATTAAATGTTATAACCTTCCATTCAGGAATCATATATGTTGGTCCATCACAAAATAATTTATAAGAGCTCTGGCATGGATTTGGGGGCAATTAGAAGAGCAAAATATGAATACAAACCAAGTGAAAGTGTCCAGAGCTCCAAACACAAAGTGCACAGTGCTATGTCTCTTCTGTTCTCGTGTGCAAAATTCTCTTCCAGAGTTTAATAAAAATGTTCTCAGTGCTCCACACCACCCGCTATCCTCCACCTTCACATCAGAGAACTCACCGGAATTCTACGACCCTTCTCTTACCAATGGGTCATTAAATGCTTGTATCCCCAAGGGGATGATCATCCAGGACCACCACCTCTATACTACATCTCCAGTTATCTCATACCATACCTGCCGGTATCTTCTCATCTTAGATCCATCACAGCCTCTGACACATCAACAAAGATGGCGGCCATGCCATCATGTTCTGCAGCGCTCCCCAAAAGTGACCAAAAGTAGAGGAGCCACACAGATGTCAATGATGATGTTGAAAAGGTGGTCCTGGATTATCTTCCCCTTGATAGATACAAGCTCTTAATGACCCATTGGTAAGTGGAGAGTCATGGAGTTATGGTCAGTTCTCTGATGTGAAGGTGGAGGAAAGGGGGTGGTATTGAGCAGTATTTCTCAACCCATGGTATGTGTACCCCTGGTGGAAAGCACACCAAGGGCAGGGGGTACGCCGGCCACAGCGGGCGCCACCATAAGCAGGGCTCGAGCCCTACAGGAACAGTGTTCCTGTTAGCAGCCACGTCCTGGACCTGATCCTCGGCGGGTGCACCAGGCCCAGGTGCCGAAGCTCAAGTGCAGTTCTCGTCTCCCTCCTCCTCCTGTCCCCCTTGTGTGTGACACAGCGGCAATCTCCCGCTGTGTCACGGAGCTCTGGTCTGAATTTTTTGGCGCTGTAGCAAAGTCCCGCCTTTTAAACAGGTGCTCCTGTGATAGACGGAACACTGATCCAATTAAATCAGTGTGACGATTATCATAAGAGGCAGGACTTTGTTACAGCAGCAGCCCGGGCGGGCATTTCAAATCCAAGCTTTGTGACACAGCAGGAGATCGTGATCCAGGCACTGATGAGGCTGCATTTGATGGGAACTGATGAGGCTGCATTTGATGGGCACTGATGAGCTGCATTTGTTGGGCACTGCCCTGGTAGGCTGCATTTGGTGGGCACTGGTAGGCTGCCTTTGGTGGGCACCGATGAGGCTGCATTTGATGGGCACTGCATTGGTAGGCTGCATTTGATGGACATTGATAAGCTGCATTTGCTGGGCACTGCACTGGTAGGCTGCATTTAGTGAGAACTGATGAGGCTGCATTTGATGGGCACTGCACTGGTAGGTTGCATTTGATGGGCACTTGTAGGCTGCATTTGTTGGGCACTGGTAGACTGCATTTGGTGGGCACTGCACTGGTAGGCTGCACGTGCGTGCATGTGTCTACCTGTGTGTTAATTTTGGCTTATGTGCGTGTGTCTGTAAGTGTGTTAATTTGGCAAAGTGTGTGTCTGCCAGTCTGTTAATTTGGGATTTTGAGGGTATTTGTGTGTCTGCAAGTGTGTTAGTTTAGGATTGTGTGCGTGTGTCATTGTGTTAATTTGTGACTGCGTGTGTTTATCTATCAGTATATATGTGTGTGTGTATCTGTCATAACAGCATGCACACATACAATGATATTGCACACGAACAGAAATCATCACAAATACATACTGACATTACACACACAGAAACCATGACACCCAAACAATAGAAATTACTTTTTCGAGACAAGGGTACTTAGAAACCTTTTTAGACCTGCAGGGGTACTTCACCGTAAAAGGTTGAGAAACACTGGTGTGGAGCACTGAGGGCATTTCTATTAATCTCTGGATGAGAATTTAGCACAAGAAAACACTTTGGAAACGCACTTTGTGTGTGGAGCGCTGGACAGTTTTTTTTGGTATATTGAAGCACTTTCATATTGGAAATTGAGAAAGGAGATGGACCTTCTTTCACCTCATTTCTTGAAAACATGATGACATAATGAAAAACTGAGATGTATCTTTCATATGGTGTACAGTATCTCCTCCTCATTTGTTGGGAACATGACGTTATATTGAGGAATGGAGATGGACCTTTCATATGGTGTACAGTATCTCCTACTCATTTGTTGGGAACATGACATTATATTGAGGAATGGAGATGGACCTTTCATATGGTGTACAGTATCTCCTCCTCATTTGTTGGGCACAATATACATGATACATTGGGTGGTGGGGAGGGTACATCGATGATACTCTTGCTGTTGACAGTAAAGGTTTCTCAGTATTTCCTTTACAGAAGGATGTGATCATCTCTATTTTGTACATTACCAACAAACTTTGTGTGTAACTAAATAAAAATCAAAATCTCTGTATATGAAAGGGGTGCCTTGTTTTTAGAGCTGTGCAGATGAGGGATAGTCTTGTTCTAGATGACTATACCCAATATACTGTATATATAAATTATGGATGGTGTGATCTTCCTGTGTGGAATCCCGGGAATACAGAGGACGGGGAGATCTCTCTGGTGGGTTCCCATTACTGGATCCATCTGTAGGAAACACACACACCGACTGAATACATTGTTTCTATGTGTTTATCAGATGATGGGGGATCTAGGTGGACCCTCCGTATTGCTCTCTCCTTTACAATAAAGTCTCCTCTTACCCGGTGATGTGAGGGGCGGCTGATTGTCCATCATGACGTCCTTGTAGAGATCCTTGTTTCCTTCTAAATACTCCCACTCCTCCATGGAGAAATAGACAGTGACATCCTGACACCTTATAGGAACCTGACACACACAATGATACAGTCACCATCCAGACACATCCCTTGTCTGTTACTGGATAATGTCCCAGAATTCCAAACACTGCTCACCTCTCCTGTAAGAAGCTCCATCATCTTGTTGGTGACTTCTAGAATCTTCTTCTCATTATTTTTCTGTAGGGTTAGAAGGGGTGGTGGATGCATGGTGATGGGGTCTTGTCTTTCTCTTTGTCTTGTGGACAAGCGGTGACTTCTCCTTCTTGTATTATTCTCAATAGATGACTTCATAACTACAGTACAGTCCTGTAATAAACATCAATTAATAGTATATCAGAATCCTCCTCACCTAACAAGGCAGGTCTATGTTTTATTAATAGAGTTAAGAATGATTAAACATTCCCAGAATCCTCCTCACCTCTCCAGTCAGTAGACAGATGATCTCCAGGGTGAGTATTATTATCCCATTATGGAGATTATTTACTTTCATATTTACATAATTGAGAAGCTGTTGATTCTCCATCATGATGTCCTTGTAGAGATCCTTGTGTCCTTCTAAATACTCCCACTCCTCCATGGAGAAATAGACAGTGACATCCTGACACCTTATAGGAACCTGACACACACAATGATACAGTCACCATCCAGACACATCCCTTGTCTGTTACTGGATAATGTCCCAGAATTCCCGGCACCACTCACCTCTCCTGTCAGCAGCTCAGTGATCTTCTTGGTGACTTCTAGAATCTTCTTGGCACTGGTTACCTCTGCTGTCAGGCAGTGAGGTGGAGGCACTGTGATGGGTGATGTCCTGTGTAGAGGACTGCTGGGTGTTAAGGGTTCACCAGATATTTTTCTCACAACTTTATAGTCCTATGTAAAGAGAGAAAGTAACAAATATCATTACAGATTTCCCAGAATCCTCCTCACCTCTCCAGTCAGGTCTGTGTTTTATTAATAGAGATAAGAGTGATGTCATGTGACCTCCCAGAATCCTCCTCACCTCTCTGGTCAGCAGGTTGATGATCTCCAGGGTGAGGTCCAATATTCTTTCAGCCATGTGATTTTGGCCCATTTCCATCGTCATTGATGTGATCTATACAGGACTCTCCTCTCTGTAGACAGAGAATTATCTGGACTTTACTGGGGTGAAAAATGTCTGCACAGAGTTCCTCCAGAGTTCTGACATCGTAAATTCCCTTTACATAACAACTCCTACCAAAATCTTTCATGTTAGGCTTGGTACGACTGAGGAAGAGTTAGGACTTCTTTCTTTCAATTGCTGTCCAGCATGCATCTAGGTCTATAAACCAGAGGCTCTGGATGGACAGCTGGATAAATGGCTCTATATTTAGGATGTATCCGGTCTATAAACCAGAGGCTCTGGATTGACAGCTGGATAAATGGTTCTATATTTAGAATGTATCTGGTCTATAGACCAGAGGCTCTGAATGAACAGTTGGATAAATGGTTCTATATTTAGAATATATCTGGTCTATAAACCAGAGGCTCTGGATGGACAGTTGGATAAATGGCTCTATATTTAGGATGTATCTGGTCTATAAACCAGAGGCTCTGGATGGAGAGTTGGATAAATGGTTCTATATTTAGAATATATCTGGTCTATAAACCAGAGGCTCTGGATGGACAGTTGGATAAATGGTTCTATATTTAGGATGTATCCGGTCTATAAACCAGAGGCTCTGGATGGACAGTTGGATAAATGGCTCTATATTTAAGATGTATCTGGTCTATAAACCAGAGGCTCTGGATGGACAGTTGGATAAATAGCTCCATATTTAGGATGTATCTGTTCTATAAACCAGAGGCTCTGGATGGACAGTTGGATAAGTGGCTCTATATTTAGGATGTATCCGGTCTATAAACCAGAGGCTCTGGATGGACAGTTGGATAAATGGTTCTATATTTAGGATGTATCTGGTCTATAAACCAGAGGCTCTGGATAGACAGTTGGATAAATGGCTCTATGTTTAGGATGTATCCGGTCTATAAACCAGAGGCTCTGGATGGACAGTTAGATATGTAACTGTGTACATATTATAATAGTGTAGAAGCATCTGCTGAATCTGAAGGACATCTCAGTGTCTATGGAGGAAGAGGACGGACATGACAAGGGGGTTATTGGATATAAATGTAAACAATTCTTATTACCTCCTCTGCTGCCAGTTGAAGGAAAATCTCCCTCTATTTCCTGCAAATGTTGCTCTCTCTAGGAACTTCCTGTCTGCAGATGACATCACTTCCTGTCTGTATCTTCCATCACTTCCTGTCTGTACCTTTTATCACTTCCTGTCTCTGCGTTCCACTGATAATTCATGAGTTCACCACCTTGTAGATAAAATACAAACTGCAGCCGGTGTTTTTAAAGACTTTATAGCCGACACCCACAGAAGATCCGTGCTTTGTTCTCCAAGATGTTTGGAACAACCTACCTGCCGAGTTTCTTCAAAAACTCTATGCAAGTCTACTTAAAAGAATTCATGCTGGTTTAAAGGCAAAGGGTGGTCAGTCACATTAAATATTAATCAGATTTGGATTTCTCTTCTGTTCATTTACTTTCCATTTTGTTCATTGATAAAAAATAAACTATTGACACTTCTATTTCTGAAAGCATTCTTCATTTACAGCTTTTATTTTTTTTTAGAACTGCCTATAAATTTTGCACATTACTGCATACCTATAGTGAACAGCATTGTGTATGTTTTTTTTTTTATTGCATTGTCTACTTTTATGTGATCATTAAATATATATAGTTTTTTTTCATAATAAATAGTAATGTATGGTACCTTTAAAAGCCCTGTGGTTTATCCAGAGTTGCGTATTTTAAGCTTCATGATGGAATTAGTTTATTAGCTCAATGGTGCCAGGCCTTTGTACCCAAGTTTGACATACAGATTACTACAAAAACTTTGCAAAAAGGTGTCCTTAAATTTTGCCAGATACACAAAAAGTCTTTGGTGTGTAAGATTTTGCAGAAAAACTTTTGCTTAGGGAGTTATTTTAGATATTTGCTTTGGGTGGGTTATTTTCTGTCCTGTCATTGTCTGTAGGTTTTTAAAGAGTTTTATTTATGAAAAAAGGCTGTGTGCAGAGACGAATATGTAGGGATTATGGGAACTGTTCATAATGAGCAGAGGAGGTGTGCAGAGTTGGGAACTCCCTGGAGGACTGGTGGGAACCCTCATAATGGATATTGGAGGTCTGCAGGGTTTACAGGAGGTGTGCATTATAGCAGGAATCCTTCATAATGAGCACAGGAGGAGTGCAGAGTTGGAACCCCCCTGGAAGGCTTGTTGGAACCCTCATAATGGGCACAGGAGGTGTGCAGAATTGGGAACGCCCTGGAGGACTGGTGAGAATCCTCATAATGGGCACAGGAGGTGTGCAGAGTTGGAACCCCCCTGGAAGGCTGGTTGGAACCCTCATAATGGGCACAGGAGGTGTGCAGAATTGGGAACGCCCTGGAGAACTGGTGGGAACCCTCATAATGAGCACAGGAGGTGTGCAGAATTGGGAACGCCCTGGAGAACTGGTGGGAACCCTCATAATGGGCACAGGAGGTGTGCAGAGTTGACAGGAGATTTGCATTATGGCAGGAATCCTTCATAGTTGGCACAGGATGTGTGCAGAGCCAGGATGCAGGGACGTAAAGGGATGGTGGGATAGGGTAACCAGATGTCCCCAATTTCAAGAGGCTGACCCCAGCTAAAATGTGTCCCCAATATTGTGCCTTTTTTAAAAACAGCATCAACAATTCGGGCTGTGTGTAAATTTAACTAGGAACTATTGCTGCTTTCTCATTGTTTTTTGGAGAAGGAAGGAAGGGGAGGGTGCGTGCATTACCACCCAGCTGCTCCCAGCCACCACACCAGTCCCAGTGTCACCGGACCAGTATAAGCCAGCAACAGTGCTCCTGCTAGCTGTCACACCAGTGCTAGTGTCTTTAGACCATTGCAAGCCAGAAACAGAGTTCATGATCACCACCACACCTGTACTGTGTTACGAGACCAGTGCAGCCAGTAACAGTGTTCCTGATTGTCCCCACACTAGTTTAAGTGTCCCTAGACCAGTGCAACCAGCAACAGTGTTCTTGGTTACTGGCACACAAGCCCCAGTGTCACCAGACCAGTTCAGCCAGCAACAGTGTTCCTGTAGCCCATAGCCAGTAGCCCAAATGAGTGCAGCCAACAGTGTTCCTGATCATGGCCTCACATTGTGGCCAGACAAGTTTAAACCAACAACAGTGTTCCTGATAACAACCACACCAGCAGCCATCAACAGTGTTCCTGAGTGCTGCCACATAATAGCCAGTAGCCCAAATGAATGCTGCTAACAACAGTGTTCCTGATTGGAACCATACCCGTCCCATTGACATCAGACCAATGAAGCCAGCAACAGTGTTCCTAATTGCTGCCACATCAGTCCCAGTGTTGTCAGACCAGTGCAGCCAGCAAGAGTGTCCTTAAAGACAGCAAAACCAGTTCCAATGTTATCAGACCAGTTTACGTCAATAACAGTTTTCTTGGTCTCTATCCATGCCAGTGTTAGTGTTGCCAATCCAGTGTAAGCCAGCAATAGTGTTCCTGGTCACTGCCACACCACAATGTCCCAAGATGAGTGCAGTCAGCAACACTGCTCCTGATCACCGCCAGACTTGTGTAGTGTTGCGTCTGCCTGTATTGACCCTGGACTGTTTATTGACCACATTTTTGCCTACTGCCTGGATCAATCCTTTGCCTGTTTGCTTAGCACATCTCTGCCTGCCACCTGAACTGAACCATTTGCACCTCCCACTGACTAAGTTCCTGAGACACCAATCCCAGCCACCCCCTGCAGAAAACTGCACTTCTGGAACCACACCCTCTGTTCAGCCTCCTGTACTTCCTGGCCAGTAAACATAGCATTCCTGGTGGCCACGGACCAGCAGGCTAAGTTTGCTTGGATTATAGGTATGAGGTGATGCTACACTAAGATATATTCCCTGAGAATTCATACAGAAGCGACCATTGCAGTACACTGTTTTTGATACAATTGATTGATTTTTGTGATACACAGACACAATGTCCAGTAAATAATCAGTCCAAACATAGGAAAAGTCTCACACATGTAGTATCCTCATACTCATCAGGAGTAGCAGAATATGTTTTGGGGTGAAATTCCAGGTATGCTTATGCTGTGAGAATGATCTTATTACACTGACAACTTTGTATAAAAAATACATTTTCATTTTCTTTCTGCATTTTCCACAAATTTGTGGCAAAAAATGAAATCTTCAAAAGACTCACCATGCCTCTTAAAAAATATCTTGGGGTATTCACTCTCTAAAATGTGGTAATTCTGTGGTTGTTTCTACTGTCCTTGTACTCCAAGGCCTCAAAAATATGAGAGATATTCAGGAAATTAAATGCCTAATTATGCCCTTTGCTAGTCTAAAGGTGCTCTATGGATTTTGAGCCCCTGCCAGGAAACTAATAAAGCTGCTGTTCATTCTCACGCAGCTAATGTTCATGAACAATTTAGGGAATGGCACCAAGCTGCTTATTTAAAGGAGGTCTTGATGTGTCCTAATTGCTGGATGTTATTCTGTTTCCCTGTGACCCGTGTTCATGTTTTAGCTGAGACTTCTAGCTGCTGAAGTCTCAGCTGACTGCTGCTCCTGGCCTTGCTCTGTGGATTCTAAATACTGACCTCAGCTCATCACTGACTACTCTTTGCTTGCTTCCCTGGTACTGACCCCGTTTTGCTGCTGGACCTCGCTCTGCCTGCTTCCCTGGTACTGAGCTCAGCCTGTTACCTGACTATGCTTCTCTCTGCCTTACCACGTATGACCCTGGCTCATCGTGACTATGTCTCTGTCTCTGGTAGTTACCTGTTACCTAGCTATCGGCTCTTGTTCTTCTTTGAGCTTTGTACCTGTAACCCCATTCAGGGGTGCTCAGAACAGAGCCACAAGGGAAGGCCGCTTGTTAGCACAGCCTCCAACCAAAATATGTAACAGCCCCTCTATGCTCGAGAAAAGTAGTAGATGGTGTTTTTGGGGTGCAATTTTAAGTATGTCTATGCTGCGTTGTAGGAAAAGCTTATAAGTTGACAACCTTTTGTAAAAAAACAAATATTATTTTCTTTATTTTACAAAATAGTGTGACAATAAATGAAATATTCCAAAGACTCACCTTGCCTCTTGAAAAAACATTTTTGGTGTTTGCTTTCCAAAATGTGGTCATTCTGTGGGTGCTCCAGGACCTCCAAAATGTAATATGTTGTAAGGGAATCAGATGCATAATTAATGCCCCTTGCATTACATGGTTAGGCCTGAAAAGGTCAGTTTATTGTCAGTTTCCTAAGCTCTGAAAAGATCTCACACATTCGGTGTCACCATGCTCAGGAGGAGTAGCAGAATATGTTTTGGGTGAAATTCTAAGTGTGCCTATGCTGTGTGGTAAAAATATCTAGACAATATATAGAAACATTAAATACTCATAAAACTCATGTTACCTCTTCAAAAATACTGTGGGGTGTTTACTCTCCAAAATGGGGAGATTTTGTGGGTTGTTACGGACCCCCGTCTTCAACAGGATTATGTCTGCCGTATATGCTTCTTTTGCCTGGTACCAGAAGACGCTTTGCTACATTGAGCCGACCGGCTTACTTTTTTTACTTGATTATTATTATTATTATTATTATACAGTATTTATATAGCGCCAACAGTTTACGTAGCGCTTTACAACTTGAGGGTAGACAGTACAAATACAATACAATTTGATACAGTAGGAATCAGAGGGCCCTGCTCCTTAGAGCTTACAATCTAAGAGGGGAGGTCAAGAGATACAAGAGGTAATAACTGTGGGTGATGTGCTGATTGAGAAGATAAATGTACAGTTGTTAGGTGGGGGCCAGATAGGCTTCTCTGAAGAGATGAGTTTTCAGGGATCGTCTGAAAGTGGATAAAGTAGGAGAAAAACGGACGGATTGGGGTAGAGCATTCCAGAGGATGGGGGAGGCTCTGGAGAAGTCCTGAAGGCGAGCATGGGATGAGGTGACAAGGGTGTTCGAGAGCAGGAGGTCTTGGGAGGAGCGAAGAGAACGATTAGGTTGGTATTTTGTGACTAGGTTAGAGATGTAGCTAGGGGCCAAGTTGTGGATGGCTTTGTAAGTTATAGTTAGTATCTTGAATTTAATTCGGTGACTGAGTGGCAGCCAATGGAGGGATTGGCAGAGGGGTGTAGCAGACGCTGAGCGGTTTGTGTGGTGGATGAGTCTGGCCGCAGCGTTCATGATGGACTGAAGTGGGGATAGCCTATTTAGAGGTAAACCAATGAGGAGGGAGTTGCAGTAGTCAAGGCGGGAGATGACCAGGGAGTGGATTAGAAGCTTTGTGGTGTCGATGGTTAGGAAGGGGCGTATCTTGGAGATGTTGCGAAGACAGAGGCGGCAAGCTTTGGATAGTGATAGAATGTGGGGTCGAAAGGTTAGTTCAGAGTCCAGGATTACACCTAGGACCTTGGCGTGGGGAGATGGGTTGATAGTTGAGCCGTTGATCTTGACAGGGAGATCAGGGGAAGTGGCACCTGAGGGAGGAAATATCATGAGCTCGGTTTTGGATAGGTTGAGTTTGAGAAAGTGATGTGACATCCAGGCTGATATGTCTGCTAATAAGTTGGTAATGCGTGAGGAGACAGGTGGAGAGAGCTGGGGGGTGGAGAGATAGATTTGGGTGTCATCAGCGTAGAGATGATATTTAAAGCCGTGGGAGGCAATCAACTGACCCAAGGAGGTGGTGTAGATTGAGAAAAGGAGAGGTCCGAGAACAGAACCTTGGGGGACCCCAACGGAAAAAGGAAGAGGAGAGGAGGAAGTAGAGTTGTAAGTGACACTGAAGGAGCGGTGGGATAGGTAGGATGAGAACCAGCGAAGAGTACAGTCACGGAGACCAAAGGAGTGGAGTTTTTCGAGGAGGAGGGGGTGGTCCACTGTGTCAAAGGCAGCAGAGAGATCCAGGAGAAGTAGTACAGAATAGTGTCCGTTGGCTTTAGCCATTAGTAGGTCATTTGAGAGTTTAAGGAGAGCAGTTTCCGTGGAGTGTTGAGGGCGAAAACCGGACTGAAGGGGATCAAGAAGTTTATTCATGGTCAGATGGTCACTTAATCGGTTGTAGACCAGTCTTTCAAGAAGTTTGGAGGAGAAGGAGAGTAAGGAGATGGGACGTAAGTTGTTGAGATTGGTGGGATCCAGTGAGGGCTTTTTTAGTATGGGGGTGACTAGCGCATGTTTTAGAGAGTTTGGGAAGATGCCACAAGAGAGGGAGAGGTTGAAAATGTGAGTTAGAGAGCGTAGAATTGAGTCAGAGGGTGAGCATAGCATTTGCGAGGGAACAGGATCCAGGGGGCAAGTGGTTAGATGAGTGCTAGATAAAAGTTTAGCAACCTCAGTAGTAGTAGCAGGGTTGAATGAGGGAAGTAATGACTGTATCTGTGGACATGGGGTGTTGCATGGGGGGGGTTTTTGCGCATTGGCGATCTCCTCAT
The DNA here is from genome assembly GCF_042186555.1 of Aquarana catesbeiana. Classification (NCBI taxonomy): domain Eukaryota; kingdom Metazoa; phylum Chordata; class Amphibia; order Anura; family Ranidae; genus Aquarana; species Aquarana catesbeiana. The sequence goes on along the minus strand of NC_133331.1, from coordinate 301,016,284 downwards.
GAATTGTATCAATCTTAGTTTTGAAGTGATTGGCAATCTCCTGGGCGGTGATTGAGTTGGTGGGTGGAGGCAGTGGAGGACAGAGTAGAGTGTTGAAGGTAGAGAAGAGTTGACGTGGACTGGATGAGAAGGTGTTGATGAGTGTGATAAAGTAGGTCTGTTTGGCAGTGTGAAGGCAGGAGTAGTATTTTAGGAGGGCAGATTTATATTGTGTGAAGTCTTCCTGGGTCTTAGTCTTATGCCACAGGCGCTCAAGAGCGCGGCTACGTTTTCTGAGACTTCTGGTGTCATCTGTTTGCCAGGGTTGTAGCAGTCGGGGCCTAATTCTGCGTGTAGTGAGGGGGGCCAGCTTGTCTAGGGAGGAGGACAGTGAGCTGTTGTAAATGAAAGTAGCTAGGTTGGGGCAGGACAGGGGGGAGATTTTGTCATAGAGGTGATCAGTAGCAGAGTAGAGAAGAGAAGGGTTGAGGTGGCGAAGGTTTCTGCGTGTAACTGTTGGGCGGTTGGAGGGAGAAGAGGTGGAAGACAAGGAGAGAGCAAAACTAATAAGGTGGTGATCAGAGAGTGGGAGTGGATTGTTGGAAAGGTTGCACGGAGTGCACAGATAGGAGAAGGCAAGGTCAAGGGTGTTGCCGTTGGAGTGGGTAGGAGCCTGTATCCATTGCTTCAGGTCAAGCGATGAGGTTAGACTGAGAAGTTTAGAAGTAATAGTAGTGTTAGTGTTGACAGGGATGTTGAAGTCCCCAAGAATAATTGTGGGGATTTCAGAAGAGAGAAAGTAGGGTAGCCAGGCAGAGAAGTCATCAAGAAAGGCTGATACCGGTCCAGGGGGCCGGTAGATGACAGCAATTCTTAGAGAAATGGGAGAGAAAAGACGAATGCAATGTGCCTCAAAAGAGGAGAGTGTCAGAGAGGGAGGTGGGTGAAGAACCTGATAGGTGCTGCATGGGGCTAGAAGGATTCCCACTCCACCTCCCTTCCGTCCACTTGGTCTGGGGGAGTGAGTCCAGAGAAGGCCCCCATGGGAGATGGAAGCAGGAGAAATAGTGTCCGATTCATGAAGCCAGGTTTCAGTAATGGCAAGAAGGTTAAAGGAATTTGTGATGAAGAGGTCGTGGAGGGCGGTGAGTTTGTTGCAGACAGAACGTGCATTCCACAGGGCACAGGAAAAGGGGGGGCTGGTTTTGGAAAGAGGAATATGGACCAAGTTCTGTGGGTTGCGGCTCCTGCCAGAGGGTGTAGGGGAATGGGAGCGTTGGGCAAAGACAGATGATGGTGGCCCAGGGTTTGGGGATATGTCACCAGAGATTAGGAGAAGCAGGAGGGTGAGGGAGGTAATGTGGGACTGTGATTTATGTGAAGGGGCATGTCTCAGAGTACTGGAGGTTTTATCAGTGTATGGATGTAGAATGAGCGAGAGTTGGTAAGAGCAGTAGTAGGGGGAAGACAGAAGGCAGGGTGATATGTATAAGCAGGTGGGTGGAGAGGGGGGGTGAAGGTAAGAGAGTTTGAGGAGAGAGGACAGGAGTGTCAGAAGCAGTGGTAGAGAGTGCATGTTACAGAGTGGAAGGAGAGCTTAATAGAGAGACAGGGTCACCTGCAGTCTGTTAGCTGCTTTCCAGTGCAGATTGCTGTATTTGTTTGCTTCGTGCAATCGCTGAAGTGCAGAGAATGAAGTGCATAACACTTGTAGAAAGAAACACTTAGAGATAGAAGCCTTAAGGATAGAAGCCCCTGCAATGTGCTCCCCAGCAATGTGCTACCCCCTTAAGGATGCTCAAATATATACTGTTATAAGGGTGGGGTTGAAGTTCGTTAATTAATCATGAGTGACTATAAGAGTGCCTAGCAATCAAAGTGAACTTTTTGCTTCAAAAGTCAGAATAGCAAGAGGCCAAGACAAGATCAACACATAAAACTTAGGTAAGACAGTTCAGAAAAACAAATAATGTCATGGTTGTTCGCACAGGGCAACAGATAGAGAAGGCCACATACCAGAGAGACACACACACACAGAGACAGCAAGCAGATCCCAATTGCAGTTAACGGTGGAAGATGTGGATGAGCTGACACATACCAGAGAGACACACACACACAGAGACAGCAAGCAGATCCCAATTGCAGTTAACGGTGGAAGATGTGGATGAGCTGACACATACCAGAGAGACACACACACACAGAGACAGCAAGCAGATCCCAATTGCAGTTAACGGTGGAAGATGTGGATGAGCTGACACATACCTGTAAAGAGACAGAAGGAATGATCAGGTGAGGCAGAACTTAGTGCAGAGAATGAAGTGCATAACACTTGTAGAAAGAAACACTTAGAGATAGAAGCCTTAAGGATAGAAGCCCCTGCAATGTGCTCCCCAGCAATGTGCTACCCCCTTAAGGATGCTCAAATATATACTGTTATAAGGGTGGGGTTGAAGTTCGTTAATTAATCATGAGTGACTATAAGAGTGCCTAGCAATCAAAGTGAACTTTTTGCTTCAAAAGTCAGAATAGCAAGAGGCCAAGACAAGATCAACACATAAAACTTAGGTAAGACAGTTCAGAAAAACAAATAATGTCATGGTTGTTCGCACAGGGCAACAGATAGAGAAGGCCACATACCAGAGAGACACACACACACAGAGACAGCAAGCAGATCCCAATTGCAGTTAACGGTGGAAGATGTGGATGAGCTGACACATACCAGAGAGACACACACACACAGAGACAGCAAGCAGATCCCAATTGCAGTTAACGGTGGAAGATGTGGATGAGCTGACACATACCAGAGAGACACACACACACAGAGACAGCAAGCAGATCCCAATTGCAGTTAACGGTGGAAGATGTGGATGAGCTGACACATACCTGTAAAGAGACAGAAGGAATGATCAGGTGAGGCAGAACTTAGTGCAGAGAATGAAGTGCATAACACTTGTAGAAAGAAACACTTAGAGATAGAAGCCTTAAGGATAGAAGCCCCTGCAATGTGCTCCCCAGCAATGTGCTACCCCCTTAAGGATGCTCAAATATATACTGTTATAAGGGTGGGGTTGAAGTTCGTTAATTAATCATGAGTGACTATAAGAGTGCCTAGCAATCAAAGTGAACTTTTTGCTTCAAAAGTCAGAATAGCAAGAGGCCAAGACAAGATCAACACATAAAACTTAGGTAAGACAGTTCAGAAAAACAAATAATGTCATGGTTGTTCGCACAGGGCAACAGATAGAGAAGGCCACATACCAGAGAGACACACACACACAGAGACAGCAAGCAGATCCCAATTGCAGTTAACGGTGGAAGATGTGGATGAGCTGACACATACCTGTAAAGAGACAGAAGGAATGATCAGGTGAGGCAGAACTTAGTGCAGAGAATGAAGTGCATAACACTTGTAGAAAGAAACACTTAGAGATAGAAGCCTTAAGGATAGAAGCCCCTGCAATGTGCTCCCCAGCAATGTGCTACCCCCTTAAGGATGCTCAAATATATACTGTTATAAGGGTGGGGTTGAAGTTCGTTAATTAATCATGAGTGACTATAAGAGTGCCTAGCAATCAAAGTGAACTTTTTGCTTCAAAAGTCAGAATAGCAAGAGGCCAAGACAAGATCAACACATAAAACTTAGGTAAGACAGTTCAGAAAAACAAATAATGTCATGGTTGTTCGCACAGGGCAACAGATAGAGAAGGCCACATACCAGAGAGACACACACACACAGAGACAGCAAGCAGATCCCAATTGCAGTTAACGGTGGAAGATGTGGATGAGCTGACACATACCAGAGAGACACACACACACAGAGACAGCAAGCAGATCCCAATTGCAGTTAACGGTGGAAGATGTGGATGAGCTGACACATACCTGTAAAGAGACAGAAGGAATGATCAGGTGAGGCAGAACTTAGTGCAGAGAATGAAGTGCATAACACTTGTAGAAAGAAACACTTAGAGATAGAAGCCTTAAGGATAGAAGCCCCTGCAATGTGCTCCCCAGCAATGTGCTACCCCCTTAAGGATGCTCAAATATATACTGTTATAAGGGTGGGGTTGAAGTTCGTTAATTAATCATGAGTGACTATAAGAGTGCCTAGCAATCAAAGTGAACTTTTTGCTTCAAAAGTCAGAATAGCAAGAGGCCAAGACAAGATCAACACATAAAACTTAGGTAAGACAGTTCAGAAAAACAAATAATGTCATGGTTGTTCGCACAGGGCAACAGATAGAGAAGGCCACATACCAGAGAGACACACACACACAGAGACAGCAAGCAGATCCCAATTGCAGTTAACGGTGGAAGATGTGGATGAGCTGACACATACCAGAGAGACACACACACACAGAGACAGCAAGCAGATCCCAATTGCAGTTAACGGTGGAAGATGTGGATGAGCTGACACATACCAGAGAGACACACACACACAGAGACAGCAAGCAGATCCCAATTGCAGTTAACGGTGGAAGATGTGGATGAGCTGACACATACCTGTAAAGAGACAGAAGGAATGATCAGGTGAGGCAGAACTTAGTGCAGAGAATGAAGTGCATAACACTTGTAGAAAGAAACACTTAGAGATAGAAGCCTTAAGGATAGAAGCCCCTGCAATGTGCTCCCCAGCAATGTGCTACCCCCTTAAGGATGCTCAAATATATACTGTTATAAGGGTGGGGTTGAAGTTCGTTAATTAATCATGAGTGACTATAAGAGTGCCTAGCAATCAAAGTGAACTTTTTGCTTCAAAAGTCAGAATAGCAAGAGGCCAAGACAAGATCAACACATAAAACTTAGGTAAGACAGTTCAGAAAAACAAATAATGTCATGGTTGTTCGCACAGGGCAACAGATAGAGAAGGCCACATACCAGAGAGACACACACACACAGAGACAGCAAGCAGATCCCAATTGCAGTTAACGGTGGAAGATGTGGATGAGCTGACACATACCTGTAAAGAGACAGAAGGAATGATCAGGTGAGGCAGAACTTAGTGCAGAGAATGAAGTGCATAACACTTGTAGAAAGAAACACTTAGAGATAGAAGCCTTAAGGATAGAAGCCCCTGCAATGTGCTCCCCAGCAATGTGCTACCCCCTTAAGGATGCTCAAATATATACTGTTATAAGGGTGGGGTTGAAGTTCGTTAATTAATCATGAGTGACTATAAGAGTGCCTAGCAATCAAAGTGAACTTTTTGCTTCAAAAGTCAGAATAGCAAGAGGCCAAGACAAGATCAACACATAAAACTTAGGTAAGACAGTTCAGAAAAACAAATAATGTCATGGTTGTTCGCACAGGGCAACAGATAGAGAAGGCCACATACCAGAGAGACACACACACACAGAGACAGCAAGCAGATCCCAATTGCAGTTAACGGTGGAAGATGTGGATGAGCTGACACATACCAGAGAGACACACACACACAGAGACAGCAAGCAGATCCCAATTGCAGTTAACGGTGGAAGATGTGGATGAGCTGACACATACCTGTAAAGAGACAGAAGGAATGATCAGGTGAGGCAGAACTTAGTGCAGAGAATGAAGTGCATAACACTTGTAGAAAGAAACACTTAGAGATAGAAGCCTTAAGGATAGAAGCCCCTGCAATGTGCTCCCCAGCAATGTGCTACCCCCTTAAGGATGCTCAAATATATACTGTTATAAGGGTGGGGTTGAAGTTCGTTAATTAATCATGAGTGACTATAAGAGTGCCTAGCAATCAAAGTGAACTTTTTGCTTCAAAAGTCAGAATAGCAAGAGGCCAAGACAAGATCAACACATAAAACTTAGGTAAGACAGTTCAGAAAAACAAATAATGTCATGGTTGTTCGCACAGGGCAACAGATAGAGAAGGCCACATACCAGAGAGACACACACACACAGAGACAGCAAGCAGATCCCAATTGCAGTTAACGGTGGAAGATGTGGATGAGCTGACACATACCAGAGAGACACACACACACAGAGACAGCAAGCAGATCCCAATTGCAGTTAACGGTGGAAGATGTGGATGAGCTGACACATACCTGTAAAGAGACAGAAGGAATGATCAGGTGAGGCAGAACTTAGTGCAGAGAATGAAGTGCATAACACTTGTAGAAAGAAACACTTAGAGATAGAAGCCTTAAGGATAGAAGCCCCTGCAATGTGCTCCCCAGCAATGTGCTACCCCCTTAAGGATGCTCAAATATATACTGTTATAAGGGTGGGGTTGAAGTTCGTTAATTAATCATGAGTGACTATAAGAGTGCCTAGCAATCAAAGTGAACTTTTTGCTTCAAAAGTCAGAATAGCAAGAGGCCAAGACAAGATCAACACATAAAACTTAGGTAAGACAGTTCAGAAAAACAAATAATGTCATGGTTGTTCGCACAGGGCAACAGATAGAGAAGGCCACATACCAGAGAGACACACACACACAGAGACAGCAAGCAGATCCCAATTGCAGTTAACGGTGGAAGATGTGGATGAGCTGACACATACCTGTAAAGAGACAGAAGGAATGATCAGGTGAGGCAGAACTTAGTGCAGAGAATGAAGTGCATAACACTTGTAGAAAGAAACACTTAGAGATAGAAGCCTTAAGGATAGAAGCCCCTGCAATGTGCTCCCCAGCAATGTGCTACCCCCTTAAGGATGCTCAAATATATACTGTTATAAGGGTGGGGTTGAAGTTCGTTAATTAATCATGAGTGACTATAAGAGTGCCTAGCAATCAAAGTGAACTTTTTGCTTCAAAAGTCAGAATAGCAAGAGGCCAAGACAAGATCAACACATAAAACTTAGGTAAGACAGTTCAGAAAAACAAATAATGTCATGGTTGTTCGCACAGGGCAACAGATAGAGAAGGCCACATACCAGAGAGACACACACACACAGAGACAGCAAGCAGATCCCAATTGCAGTTAACGGTGGAAGATGTGGATGAGCTGACACATACCTGTAAAGAGACAGAAGGAATGATCAGGTGAGGCAGAACTTAGTGCAGAGAATGAAGTGCATAACACTTGTAGAAAGAAACACTTAGAGATAGAAGCCTTAAGGATAGAAGCCCCTGCAATGTGCTCCCCAGCAATGTGCTACCCCCTTAAGGATGCTCAAATATATACTGTTATAAGGGTGGGGTTGAAGTTCGTTAATTAATCATGAGTGACTATAAGAGTGCCTAGCAATCAAAGTGAACTTTTTGCTTCAAAAGTCAGAATAGCAAGAGGCCAAGACAAGATCAACACATAAAACTTAGGTAAGACAGTTCAGAAAAACAAATAATGTCATGGTTGTTCGCACAGGGCAACAGATAGAGAAGGCCACATACCAGAGAGACACACACACACAGAGACAGCAAGCAGATCCCAATTGCAGTTAACGGTGGAAGATGTGGATGAGCTGACACATACCAGAGAGACACACACACACAGAGACAGCAAGCAGATCCCAATTGCAGTTAACGGTGGAAGATGTGGATGAGCTGACACATACCTGTAAAGAGACAGAAGGAATGATCAGGTGAGGCAGAACTTAGTGCAGAGAATGAAGTGCATAACACTTGTAGAAAGAAACACTTAGAGATAGAAGCCTTAAGGATAGAAGCCCCTGCAATGTGCTCCCCAGCAATGTGCTACCCCCTTAAGGATGCTCAAATATATACTGTTATAAGGGTGGGGTTGAAGTTCGTTAATTAATCATGAGTGACTATAAGAGTGCCTAGCAATCAAAGTGAACTTTTTGCTTCAAAAGTCAGAATAGCAAGAGGCCAAGACAAGATCAACACATAAAACTTAGGTAAGACAGTTCAGAAAAACAAATAATGTCATGGTTGTTCGCACAGGGCAACAGATAGAGAAGGCCACATACCAGAGAGACACACACACACAGAGACAGCAAGCAGATCCCAATTGCAGTTAACGGTGGAAGATGTGGATGAGCTGACACATACCAGAGAGACACACACACACAGAGACAGCAAGCAGATCCCAATTGCAGTTAACGGTGGAAGATGTGGATGAGCTGACACATACCTGTAAAGAGACAGAAGGAATGATCAGGTGAGGCAGAACTTAGTGCAGAGAATGAAGTGCATAACACTTGTAGAAAGAAACACTTAGAGATAGAAGCCTTAAGGATAGAAGCCCCTGCAATGTGCTCCCCAGCAATGTGCTACCCCCTTAAGGATGCTCAAATATATACTGTTATAAGGGTGGGGTTGAAGTTCGTTAATTAATCATGAGTGACTATAAGAGTGCCTAGCAATCAAAGTGAACTTTTTGCTTCAAAAGTCAGAATAGCAAGAGGCCAAGACAAGATCAACACATAAAACTTAGGTAAGACAGTTCAGAAAAACAAATAATGTCATGGTTGTTCGCACAGGGCAACAGATAGAGAAGGCCACATACCAGAGAGACACACACACACAGAGACAGCAAGCAGATCCCAATTGCAGTTAACGGTGGAAGATGTGGATGAGCTGACACATACCAGAGAGACACACACACACAGAGACAGCAAGCAGATCCCAATTGCAGTTAACGGTGGAAGATGTGGATGAGCTGACACATACCTGTAAAGAGACAGAAGGAATGATCAGGTGAGGCAGAACTTAGTGCAGAGAATGAAGTGCATAACACTTGTAGAAAGAAACACTTAGAGATAGAAGCCTTAAGGATAGAAGCCCCTGCAATGTGCTCCCCAGCAATGTGCTACCCCCTTAAGGATGCTCAAATATATACTGTTATAAGGGTGGGGTTGAAGTTCGTTAATTAATCATGAGTGACTATAAGAGTGCCTAGCAATCAAAGTGAACTTTTTGCTTCAAAAGTCAGAATAGCAAGAGGCCAAGACAAGATCAACACATAAAACTTAGGTAAGACAGTTCAGAAAAACAAATAATGTCATGGTTGTTCGCACAGGGCAACAGATAGAGAAGGCCACATACCAGAGAGACACACACACACAGAGACAGCAAGCAGATCCCAATTGCAGTTAACGGTGGAAGATGTGGATGAGCTGACACATACCTGTAAAGAGACAGAAGGAATGATCAGGTGAGGCAGAACTTAGTGCAGAGAATGAAGTGCATAACACTTGTAGAAAGAAACACTTAGAGATAGAAGCCTTAAGGATAGAAGCCCCTGCAATGTGCTCCCCAGCAATGTGCTACCCCCTTAAGGATGCTCAAATATATACTGTTATAAGGGTGGGGTTGAAGTTCGTTAATTAATCATGAGTGACTATAAGAGTGCCTAGCAATCAAAGTGAACTTTTTGCTTCAAAAGTCAGAATAGCAAGAGGCCAAGACAAGATCAACACATAAAACTTAGGTAAGACAGTTCAGAAAAACAAATAATGTCATGGTTGTTCGCACAGGGCAACAGATAGAGAAGGCCACATACCAGAGAGACACACACACACAGAGACAGCAAGCAGATCCCAATTGCAGTTAACGGTGGAAGATGTGGATGAGCTGACACATACCAGAGAGACACACACACACAGAGACAGCAAGCAGATCCCAATTGCAGTTAACGGTGGAAGATGTGGATGAGCTGACACATACCTGTAAAGAGACAGAAGGAATGATCAGGTGAGGCAGAACTTAGTGCAGAGAATGAAGTGCATAACACTTGTAGAAAGAAACACTTAGAGATAGAAGCCTTAAGGATAGAAGCCCCTGCAATGTGCTCCCCAGCAATGTGCTACCCCCTTAAGGATGCTCAAATATATACTGTTATAAGGGTGGGGTTGAAGTTCGTTAATTAATCATGAGTGACTATAAGAGTGCCTAGCAATCAAAGTGAACTTTTTGCTTCAAAAGTCAGAATAGCAAGAGGCCAAGACAAGATCAACACATAAAACTTAGGTAAGACAGTTCAGAAAAACAAATAATGTCATGGTTGTTCGCACAGGGCAACAGATAGAGAAGGCCACATACCAGAGAGACACACACACACAGAGACAGCAAGCAGATCCCAATTGCAGTTAACGGTGGAAGATGTGGATGAGCTGACACATACCTGTAAAGAGACAGAAGGAATGATCAGGTGAGGCAGAACTTAGTGCAGAGAATGAAGTGCATAACACTTGTAGAAAGAAACACTTAGAGATAGAAGCCTTAAGGATAGAAGCCCCTGCAATGTGCTCCCCAGCAATGTGCTACCCCCTTAAGGATGCTCAAATATATACTGTTATAAGGGTGGGGTTGAAGTTCGTTAATTAATCATGAGTGACTATAAGAGTGCCTAGCAATCAAAGTGAACTTTTTGCTTCAAAAGTCAGAATAGCAAGAGGCCAAGACAAGATCAACACATAAAACTTAGGTAAGACAGTTCAGAAAAACAAATAATGTCATGGTTGTTCGCACAGGGCAACAGATAGAGAAGGCCACATACCAGAGAGACACACACACACAGAGACAGCAAGCAGATCCCAATTGCAGTTAACGGTGGAAGATGTGGATGAGCTGACACATACCAGAGAGACACACACACACAGAGACAGCAAGCAGATCCCAATTGCAGTTAACGGTGGAAGATGTGGATGAGCTGACACATACCTGTAAAGAGACAGAAGGAATGATCAGGTGAGGCAGAACTTAGTGCAGAGAATGAAGTGCATAACACTTGTAGAAAGAAACACTTAGAGATAGAAGCCTTAAGGATAGAAGCCCCTGCAATGTGCTCCCCAGCAATGTGCTACCCCCTTAAGGATGCTCAAATATATACTGTTATAAGGGTGGGGTTGAAGTTCGTTAATTAATCATGAGTGACTATAAGAGTGCCTAGCAATCAAAGTGAACTTTTTGCTTCAAAAGTCAGAATAGCAAGAGGCCAAGACAAGATCAACACATAAAACTTAGGTAAGACAGTTCAGAAAAACAAATAATGTCATGGTTGTTCGCACAGGGCAACAGATAGAGAAGGCCACATACCAGAGAGACACACACACACAGAGACAGCAAGCAGATCCCAATTGCAGTTAACGGTGGAAGATGTGGATGAGCTGACACATACCTGTAAAGAGACAGAAGGAATGATCAGGTGAGGCAGAACTTAGTGCAGAGAATGAAGTGCATAACACTTGTAGAAAGAAACACTTAGAGATAGAAGCCTTAAGGATAGAAGCCCCTGCAATGTGCTCCCCAGCAATGTGCTACCCCCTTAAGGATGCTCAAATATATACTGTTATAAGGGTGGGGTTGAAGTTCGTTAATTAATCATGAGTGACTATAAGAGTGCCTAGCAATCAAAGTGAACTTTTTGCTTCAAAAGTCAGAATAGCAAGAGGCCAAGACAAGATCAACACATAAAACTTAGGTAAGACAGTTCAGAAAAACAAATAATGTCATGGTTGTTCGCACAGGGCAACAGATAGAGAAGGCCACATACCAGAGAGACACACACACACAGAGACAGCAAGCAGATCCCAATTGCAGTTAACGGTGGAAGATGTGGATGAGCTGACACATACCTGTAAAGAGACAGAAGGAATGATCAGGTGAGGCAGAACTTAGTGCAGAGAATGAAGTGCATAACACTTGTAGAAAGAAACACTTAGAGATAGAAGCCTTAAGGATAGAAGCCCCTGCAATGTGCTCCCCAGCAATGTGCTACCCCCTTAAGGATGCTCAAATATATACTGTTATAAGGGTGGGGTTGAAGTTCGTTAATTAATCATGAGTGACTATAAGAGTGCCTAGCAATCAAAGTGAACTTTTTGCTTCAAAAGTCAGAATAGCAAGAGGCCAAGACAAGATCAACACATAAAACTTAGGTAAGACAGTTCAGAAAAACAAATAATGTCATGGTTGTTCGCACAGGGCAACAGATAGAGAAGGCCACATACCAGAGAGACACACACACACAGAGACAGCAAGCAGATCCCAATTGCAGTTAACGGTGGAAGATGTGGATGAGCTGACACATACCAGAGAGACACACACACACAGAGACAGCAAGCAGATCCCAATTGCAGTTAACGGTGGAAGATGTGGATGAGCTGACACATACCTGTAAAGAGACAGAAGGAATGATCAGGTGAGGCAGAACTTAGTGCAGAGAATGAAGTGCATAACACTTGTAGAAAGAAACACTTAGAGATAGAAGCCTTAAGGATAGAAGCCCCTGCAATGTGCTCCCCAGCAATGTGCTACCCCCTTAAGGATGCTCAAATATATACTGTTATAAGGGTGGGGTTGAAGTTCGTTAATTAATCATGAGTGACTATAAGAGTGCCTAGCAATCAAAGTGAACTTTTTGCTTCAAAAGTCAGAATAGCAAGAGGCCAAGACAAGATCAACACATAAAACTTAGGTAAGACAGTTCAGAAAAACAAATAATGTCATGGTTGTTCGCACAGGGCAACAGATAGAGAAGGCCACATACCAGAGAGACACACACACACAGAGACAGCAAGCAGATCCCAATTGCAGTTAACGGTGGAAGATGTGGATGAGCTGACACATACCTGTAAAGAGACAGAAGGAATGATCAGGTGAGGCAGAACTTAGTGCAGAGAATGAAGTGCATAACACTTGTAGAAAGAAACACTTAGAGATAGAAGCCTTAAGGATAGAAGCCCCTGCAATGTGCTCCCCAGCAATGTGCTACCCCCTTAAGGATGCTCAAATATATACTGTTATAAGGGTGGGGTTGAAGTTCGTTAATTAATCATGAGTGACTATAAGAGTGCCTAGCAATCAAAGTGAACTTTTTGCTTCAAAAGTCAGAATAGCAAGAGGCCAAGACAAGATCAACACATAAAACTTAGGTAAGACAGTTCAGAAAAACAAATAATGTCATGGTTGTTCGCACAGGGCAACAGATAGAGAAGGCCACATACCAGAGAGACACACACACACAGAGACAGCAAGCAGATCCCAATTGCAGTTAACGGTGGAAGATGTGGATGAGCTGACACATACCAGAGAGACACACACACACAGAGACAGCAAGCAGATCCCAATTGCAGTTAACGGTGGAAGATGTGGATGAGCTGACACATACCTGTAAAGAGACAGAAGGAATGATCAGGTGAGGCAGAACTTAGTGCAGAGAATGAAGTGCATAACACTTGTAGAAAGAAACACTTAGAGATAGAAGCCTTAAGGATAGAAGCCCCTGCAATGTGCTCCCCAGCAATGTGCTACCCCCTTAAGGATGCTCAAATATATACTGTTATAAGGGTGGGGTTGAAGTTCGTTAATTAATCATGAGTGACTATAAGAGTGCCTAGCAATCAAAGTGAACTTTTTGCTTCAAAAGTCAGAATAGCAAGAGGCCAAGACAAGATCAACACATAAAACTTAGGTAAGACAGTTCAGAAAAACAAATAATGTCATGGTTGTTCGCACAGGGCAACAGATAGAGAAGGCCACATACCAGAGAGACACACACACACAGAGACAGCAAGCAGATCCCAATTGCAGTTAACGGTGGAAGATGTGGATGAGCTGACACATACCAGAGAGACACACACACACAGAGACAGCAAGCAGATCCCAATTGCAGTTAACGGTGGAAGATGTGGATGAGCTGACACATACCTGTAAAGAGACAGAAGGAATGATCAGGTGAGGCAGAACTTAGTGCAGAGAATGAAGTGCATAACACTTGTAGAAAGAAACACTTAGAGATAGAAGCCTTAAGGATAGAAGCCCCTGCAATGTGCTCCCCAGCAATGTGCTACCCCCTTAAGGATGCTCAAATATATACTGTTATAAGGGTGGGGTTGAAGTTCGTTAATTAATCATGAGTGACTATAAGAGTGCCTAGCAATCAAAGTGAACTTTTTGCTTCAAAAGTCAGAATAGCAAGAGGCCAAGACAAGATCAACACATAAAACTTAGGTAAGACAGTTCAGAAAAACAAATAATGTCATGGTTGTTCGCACAGGGCAACAGATAGAGAAGGCCACATACCAGAGAGACACACACACACAGAGACAGCAAGCAGATCCCAATTGCAGTTAACGGTGGAAGATGTGGATGAGCTGACACATACCTGTAAAGAGACAGAAGGAATGATCAGGTGAGGCAGAACTTAGTGCAGAGAATGAAGTGCATAACACTTGTAGAAAGAAACACTTAGAGATAGAAGCCTTAAGGATAGAAGCCCCTGCAATGTGCTCCCCAGCAATGTGCTACCCCCTTAAGGATGCTCAAATATATACTGTTATAAGGGTGGGGTTGAAGTTCGTTAATTAATCATGAGTGACTATAAGAGTGCCTAGCAATCAAAGTGAACTTTTTGCTTCAAAAGTCAGAATAGCAAGAGGCCAAGACAAGATCAACACATAAAACTTAGGTAAGACAGTTCAGAAAAACAAATAATGTCATGGTTGTTCGCACAGGGCAACAGATAGAGAAGGCCACATACCAGAGAGACACACACACACAGAGACAGCAAGCAGATCCCAATTGCAGTTAACGGTGGAAGATGTGGATGAGCTGACACATACCAGAGAGACACACACACACAGAGACAGCAAGCAGATCCCAATTGCAGTTAACGGTGGAAGATGTGGATGAGCTGACACATACCTGTAAAGAGACAGAAGGAATGATCAGGTGAGGCAGAACTTAGTGCAGAGAATGAAGTGCATAACACTTGTAGAAAGAAACACTTAGAGATAGAAGCCTTAAGGATAGAAGCCCCTGCAATGTGCTCCCCAGCAATGTGCTACCCCCTTAAGGATGCTCAAATATATACTGTTATAAGGGTGGGGTTGAAGTTCGTTAATTAATCATGAGTGACTATAAGAGTGCCTAGCAATCAAAGTGAACTTTTTGCTTCAAAAGTCAGAATAGCAAGAGGCCAAGACAAGATCAACACATAAAACTTAGGTAAGACAGTTCAGAAAAACAAATAATGTCATGGTTGTTCGCACAGGGCAACAGATAGAGAAGGCCACATACCAGAGAGACACACACACACAGAGACAGCAAGCAGATCCCAATTGCAGTTAACGGTGGAAGATGTGGATGAGCTGACACATACCTGTAAAGAGACAGAAGGAATGATCAGGTGAGGCAGAACTTAGTGCAGAGAATGAAGTGCATAACACTTGTAGAAAGAAACACTTAGAGATAGAAGCCTTAAGGATAGAAGCCCCTGCAATGTGCTCCCCAGCAATGTGCTACCCCCTTAAGGATGCTCAAATATATACTGTTATAAGGGTGGGGTTGAAGTTCGTTAATTAATCATGAGTGACTATAAGAGTGCCTAGCAATCAAAGTGAACTTTTTGCTTCAAAAGTCAGAATAGCAAGAGGCCAAGACAAGATCAACACATAAAACTTAGGTAAGACAGTTCAGAAAAACAAATAATGTCATGGTTGTTCGCACAGGGCAACAGATAGAGAAGGCCACATACCAGAGAGACACACACACACAGAGACAGCAAGCAGATCCCAATTGCAGTTAACGGTGGAAGATGTGGATGAGCTGACACATACCTGTAAAGAGACAGAAGGAATGATCAGGTGAGGCAGAACTTAGTGCAGAGAATGAAGTGCATAACACTTGTAGAAAGAAACACTTAGAGATAGAAGCCTTAAGGATAGAAGCCCCTGCAATGTGCTCCCCAGCAATGTGCTACCCCCTTAAGGATGCTCAAATATATACTGTTATAAGGGTGGGGTTGAAGTTCGTTAATTAATCATGAGTGACTATAAGAGTGCCTAGCAATCAAAGTGAACTTTTTGCTTCAAAAGTCAGAATAGCAAGAGGCCAAGACAAGATCAACACATAAAACTTAGGTAAGACAGTTCAGAAAAACAAATAATGTCATGGTTGTTCGCACAGGGCAACAGATAGAGAAGGCCACATACCAGAGAGACACACACACACAGAGACAGCAAGCAGATCCCAATTGCAGTTAACGGTGGAAGATGTGGATGAGCTGACACATACCTGTAAAGAGACAGAAGGAATGATCAGGTGAGGCAGAACTTAGTGCAGAGAATGAAGTGCATAACACTTGTAGAAAGAAACACTTAGAGATAGAAGCCTTAAGGATAGAAGCCCCTGCAATGTGCTCCCCAGCAATGTGCTACCCCCTTAAGGATGCTCAAATATATACTGTTATAAGGGTGGGGTTGAAGTTCGTTAATTAATCATGAGTGACTATAAGAGTGCCTAGCAATCAAAGTGAACTTTTTGCTTCAAAAGTCAGAATAGCAAGAGGCCAAGACAAGATCAACACATAAAACTTAGGTAAGACAGTTCAGAAAAACAAATAATGTCATGGTTGTTCGCACAGGGCAACAGATAGAGAAGGCCACATACCAGAGAGACACACACACACAGAGACAGCAAGCAGATCCCAATTGCAGTTAACGGTGGAAGATGTGGATGAGCTGACACATACCAGAGAGACACACACACACAGAGACAGCAAGCAGATCCCAATTGCAGTTAACGGTGGAAGATGTGGATGAGCTGACACATACCTGTAAAGAGACAGAAGGAATGATCAGGTGAGGCAGAACTTAGTGCAGAGAATGAAGTGCATAACACTTGTAGAAAGAAACACTTAGAGATAGAAGCCTTAAGGATAGAAGCCCCTGCAATGTGCTCCCCAGCAATGTGCTACCCCCTTAAGGATGCTCAAATATATACTGTTATAAGGGTGGGGTTGAAGTTCGTTAATTAATCATGAGTGACTATAAGAGTGCCTAGCAATCAAAGTGAACTTTTTGCTTCAAAAGTCAGAATAGCAAGAGGCCAAGACAAGATCAACACATAAAACTTAGGTAAGACAGTTCAGAAAAACAAATAATGTCATGGTTGTTCGCACAGGGCAACAGATAGAGAAGGCCACATACCAGAGAGACACACACACACAGAGACAGCAAGCAGATCCCAATTGCAGTTAACGGTGGAAGATGTGGATGAGCTGACACATACCAGAGAGACACACACACACAGAGACAGCAAGCAGATCCCAATTGCAGTTAACGGTGGAAGATGTGGATGAGCTGACACATACCTGTAAAGAGACAGAAGGAATGATCAGGTGAGGCAGAACTTAGTGCAGAGAATGAAGTGCATAACACTTGTAGAAAGAAACACTTAGAGATAGAAGCCTTAAGGATAGAAGCCCCTGCAATGTGCTCCCCAGCAATGTGCTACCCCCTTAAGGATGCTCAAATATATACTGTTATAAGGGTGGGGTTGAAGTTCGTTAATTAATCATGAGTGACTATAAGAGTGCCTAGCAATCAAAGTGAACTTTTTGCTTCAAAAGTCAGAATAGCAAGAGGCCAAGACAAGATCAACACATAAAACTTAGGTAAGACAGTTCAGAAAAACAAATAATGTCATGGTTGTTCGCACAGGGCAACAGATAGAGAAGGCCACATACCAGAGAGACACACACACACAGAGACAGCAAGCAGATCCCAATTGCAGTTAACGGTGGAAGATGTGGATGAGCTGACACATACCTGTAAAGAGACAGAAGGAATGATCAGGTGAGGCAGAACTTAGTGCAGAGAATGAAGTGCATAACACTTGTAGAAAGAAACACTTAGAGATAGAAGCCTTAAGGATAGAAGCCCCTGCAATGTGCTCCCCAGCAATGTGCTACCCCCTTAAGGATGCTCAAATATATACTGTTATAAGGGTGGGGTTGAAGTTCGTTAATTAATCATGAGTGACTATAAGAGTGCCTAGCAATCAAAGTGAACTTTTTGCTTCAAAAGTCAGAATAGCAAGAGGCCAAGACAAGATCAACACATAAAACTTAGGTAAGACAGTTCAGAAAAACAAATAATGTCATGGTTGTTCGCACAGGGCAACAGATAGAGAAGGCCACATACCAGAGAGACACACACACACAGAGACAGCAAGCAGATCCCAATTGCAGTTAACGGTGGAAGATGTGGATGAGCTGACACATACCAGAGAGACACACACACACAGAGACAGCAAGCAGATCCCAATTGCAGTTAACGGTGGAAGATGTGGATGAGCTGACACATACCTGTAAAGAGACAGAAGGAATGATCAGGTGAGGCAGAACTTAGTGCAGAGAATGAAGTGCATAACACTTGTAGAAAGAAACACTTAGAGATAGAAGCCTTAAGGATAGAAGCCCCTGCAATGTGCTCCCCAGCAATGTGCTACCCCCTTAAGGATGCTCAAATATATACTGTTATAAGGGTGGGGTTGAAGTTCGTTAATTAATCATGAGTGACTATAAGAGTGCCTAGCAATCAAAGTGAACTTTTTGCTTCAAAAGTCAGAATAGCAAGAGGCCAAGACAAGATCAACACATAAAACTTAGGTAAGACAGTTCAGAAAAACAAATAATGTCATGGTTGTTCGCACAGGGCAACAGATAGAGAAGGCCACATACCAGAGAGACACACACACACAGAGACAGCAAGCAGATCCCAATTGCAGTTAACGGTGGAAGATGTGGATGAGCTGACACATACCTGTAAAGAGACAGAAGGAATGATCAGGTGAGGCAGAACTTAGTGCAGAGAATGAAGTGCATAACACTTGTAGAAAGAAACACTTAGAGATAGAAGCCTTAAGGATAGAAGCCCCTGCAATGTGCTCCCCAGCAATGTGCTACCCCCTTAAGGATGCTCAAATATATACTGTTATAAGGGTGGGGTTGAAGTTCGTTAATTAATCATGAGTGACTATAAGAGTGCCTAGCAATCAAAGTGAACTTTTTGCTTCAAAAGTCAGAATAGCAAGAGGCCAAGACAAGATCAACACATAAAACTTAGGTAAGACAGTTCAGAAAAACAAATAATGTCATGGTTGTTCGCACAGGGCAACAGATAGAGAAGGCCACATACCAGAGAGACACACACACACAGAGACAGCAAGCAGATCCCAATTGCAGTTAACGGTGGAAGATGTGGATGAGCTGACACATACCAGAGAGACACACACACACAGAGACAGCAAGCAGATCCCAATTGCAGTTAACGGTGGAAGATGTGGATGAGCTGACACATACCTGTAAAGAGACAGAAGGAATGATCAGGTGAGGCAGAACTTAGTGCAGAGAATGAAGTGCATAACACTTGTAGAAAGAAACACTTAGAGATAGAAGCCTTAAGGATAGAAGCCCCTGCAATGTGCTCCCCAGCAATGTGCTACCCCCTTAAGGATGCTCAAATATATACTGTTATAAGGGTGGGGTTGAAGTTCGTTAATTAATCATGAGTGACTATAAGAGTGCCTAGCAATCAAAGTGAACTTTTTGCTTCAAAAGTCAGAATAGCAAGAGGCCAAGACAAGATCAACACATAAAACTTAGGTAAGACAGTTCAGAAAAACAAATAATGTCATGGTTGTTCGCACAGGGCAACAGATAGAGAAGGCCACATACCAGAGAGACACACACACACAGAGACAGCAAGCAGATCCCAATTGCAGTTAACGGTGGAAGATGTGGATGAGCTGACACATACCTGTAAAGAGACAGAAGGAATGATCAGGTGAGGCAGAACTTAGTGCAGAGAATGAAGTGCATAACACTTGTAGAAAGAAACACTTAGAGATAGAAGCCTTAAGGATAGAAGCCCCTGCAATGTGCTCCCCAGCAATGTGCTACCCCCTTAAGGATGCTCAAATATATACTGTTATAAGGGTGGGGTTGAAGTTCGTTAATTAATCATGAGTGACTATAAGAGTGCCTAGCAATCAAAGTGAACTTTTTGCTTCAAAAGTCAGAATAGCAAGAGGCCAAGACAAGATCAACACATAAAACTTAGGTAAGACAGTTCAGAAAAACAAATAATGTCATGGTTGTTCGCACAGGGCAACAGATAGAGAAGGCCACATACCAGAGAGACACACACACACAGAGACAGCAAGCAGATCCCAATTGCAGTTAACGGTGGAAGATGTGGATGAGCTGACACATACCAGAGAGACACACACACACAGAGACAGCAAGCAGATCCCAATTGCAGTTAACGGTGGAAGATGTGGATGAGCTGACACATACCTGTAAAGAGACAGAAGGAATGATCAGGTGAGGCAGAACTTAGTGCAGAGAATGAAGTGCATAACACTTGTAGAAAGAAACACTTAGAGATAGAAGCCTTAAGGATAGAAGCCCCTGCAATGTGCTCCCCAGCAATGTGCTACCCCCTTAAGGATGCTCAAATATATACTGTTATAAGGGTGGGGTTGAAGTTCGTTAATTAATCATGAGTGACTATAAGAGTGCCTAGCAATCAAAGTGAACTTTTTGCTTCAAAAGTCAGAATAGCAAGAGGCCAAGACAAGATCAACACATAAAACTTAGGTAAGACAGTTCAGAAAAACAAATAATGTCATGGTTGTTCGCACAGGGCAACAGATAGAGAAGGCCACATACCAGAGAGACACACACACACAGAGACAGCAAGCAGATCCCAATTGCAGTTAACGGTGGAAGATGTGGATGAGCTGACACATACCTGTAAAGAGACAGAAGGAATGATCAGGTGAGGCAGAACTTAGTGCAGAGAATGAAGTGCATAACACTTGTAGAAAGAAACACTTAGAGATAGAAGCCTTAAGGATAGAAGCCCCTGCAATGTGCTCCCCAGCAATGTGCTACCCCCTTAAGGATGCTCAAATATATACTGTTATAAGGGTGGGGTTGAAGTTCGTTAATTAATCATGAGTGACTATAAGAGTGCCTAGCAATCAAAGTGAACTTTTTGCTTCAAAAGTCAGAATAGCAAGAGGCCAAGACAAGATCAACACATAAAACTTAGGTAAGACAGTTCAGAAAAACAAATAATGTCATGGTTGTTCGCACAGGGCAACAGATAGAGAAGGCCACATACCAGAGAGACACACACACACAGAGACAGCAAGCAGATCCCAATTGCAGTTAACGGTGGAAGATGTGGATGAGCTGACACATACCAGAGAGACACACACACACAGAGACAGCAAGCAGATCCCAATTGCAGTTAACGGTGGAAGATGTGGATGAGCTGACACATACCTGTAAAGAGACAGAAGGAATGATCAGGTGAGGCAGAACTTAGTGCAGAGAATGAAGTGCATAACACTTGTAGAAAGAAACACTTAGAGATAGAAGCCTTAAGGATAGAAGCCCCTGCAATGTGCTCCCCAGCAATGTGCTACCCCCTTAAGGATGCTCAAATATATACTGTTATAAGGGTGGGGTTGAAGTTCGTTAATTAATCATGAGTGACTATAAGAGTGCCTAGCAATCAAAGTGAACTTTTTGCTTCAAAAGTCAGAATAGCAAGAGGCCAAGACAAGATCAACACATAAAACTTAGGTAAGACAGTTCAGAAAAACAAATAATGTCATGGTTGTTCGCACAGGGCAACAGATAGAGAAGGCCACATACCAGAGAGACACACACACACAGAGACAGCAAGCAGATCCCAATTGCAGTTAACGGTGGAAGATGTGGATGAGCTGACACATACCTGTAAAGAGACAGAAGGAATGATCAGGTGAGGCAGAACTTAGTGCAGAGAATGAAGTGCATAACACTTGTAGAAAGAAACACTTAGAGATAGAAGCCTTAAGGATAGAAGCCCCTGCAATGTGCTCCCCAGCAATGTGCTACCCCCTTAAGGATGCTCAAATATATACTGTTATAAGGGTGGGGTTGAAGTTCGTTAATTAATCATGAGTGACTATAAGAGTGCCTAGCAATCAAAGTGAACTTTTTGCTTCAAAAGTCAGAATAGCAAGAGGCCAAGACAAGATCAACACATAAAACTTAGGTAAGACAGTTCAGAAAAACAAATAATGTCATGGTTGTTCGCACAGGGCAACAGATAGAGAAGGCCACATACCAGAGAGACACACACACACAGAGACAGCAAGCAGATCCCAATTGCAGTTAACGGTGGAAGATGTGGATGAGCTGACACATACCAGAGAGACACACACACACAGAGACAGCAAGCAGATCCCAATTGCAGTTAACGGTGGAAGATGTGGATGAGCTGACACATACCTGTAAAGAGACAGAAGGAATGATCAGGTGAGGCAGAACTTAGTGCAGAGAATGAAGTGCATAACACTTGTAGAAAGAAACACTTAGAGATAGAAGCCTTAAGGATAGAAGCCCCTGCAATGTGCTCCCCAGCAATGTGCTACCCCCTTAAGGATGCTCAAATATATACTGTTATAAGGGTGGGGTTGAAGTTCGTTAATTAATCATGAGTGACTATAAGAGTGCCTAGCAATCAAAGTGAACTTTTTGCTTCAAAAGTCAGAATAGCAAGAGGCCAAGACAAGATCAACACATAAAACTTAGGTAAGACAGTTCAGAAAAACAAATAATGTCATGGTTGTTCGCACAGGGCAACAGATAGAGAAGGCCACATACCAGAGAGACACACACACACAGAGACAGCAAGCAGATCCCAATTGCAGTTAACGGTGGAAGATGTGGATGAGCTGACACATACCAGAGAGACACACACACACAGAGACAGCAAGCAGATCCCAATTGCAGTTAACGGTGGAAGATGTGGATGAGCTGACACATACCTGTAAAGAGACAGAAGGAATGATCAGGTGAGGCAGAACTTAGTGCAGAGAATGAAGTGCATAACACTTGTAGAAAGAAACACTTAGAGATAGAAGCCTTAAGGATAGAAGCCCCTGCAATGTGCTCCCCAGCAATGTGCTACCCCCTTAAGGATGCTCAAATATATACTGTTATAAGGGTGGGGTTGAAGTTCGTTAATTAATCATGAGTGACTATAAGAGTGCCTAGCAATCAAAGTGAACTTTTTGCTTCAAAAGTCAGAATAGCAAGAGGCCAAGACAAGATCAACACATAAAACTTAGGTAAGACAGTTCAGAAAAACAAATAATGTCATGGTTGTTCGCACAGGGCAACAGATAGAGAAGGCCACATACCAGAGAGACACACACACACAGAGACAGCAAGCAGATCCCAATTGCAGTTAACGGTGGAAGATGTGGATGAGCTGACACATACCAGAGAGACACACACACACAGAGACAGCAAGCAGATCCCAATTGCAGTTAACGGTGGAAGATGTGGATGAGCTGACACATACCTGTAAAGAGACAGAAGGAATGATCAGGTGAGGCAGAACTTAGTGCAGAGAATGAAGTGCATAACACTTGTAGAAAGAAACACTTAGAGATAGAAGCCTTAAGGATAGAAGCCCCTGCAATGTGCTCCCCAGCAATGTGCTACCCCCTTAAGGATGCTCAAATATATACTGTTATAAGGGTGGGGTTGAAGTTCGTTAATTAATCATGAGTGACTATAAGAGTGCCTAGCAATCAAAGTGAACTTTTTGCTTCAAAAGTCAGAATAGCAAGAGGCCAAGACAAGATCAACACATAAAACTTAGGTAAGACAGTTCAGAAAAACAAATAATGTCATGGTTGTTCGCACAGGGCAACAGATAGAGAAGGCCACATACCAGAGAGACACACACACACAGAGACAGCAAGCAGATCCCAATTGCAGTTAACGGTGGAAGATGTGGATGAGCTGACACATACCAGAGAGACACACACACACAGAGACAGCAAGCAGATCCCAATTGCAGTTAACGGTGGAAGATGTGGATGAGCTGACACATACCTGTAAAGAGACAGAAGGAATGATCAGGTGAGGCAGAACTTAGTGCAGAGAATGAAGTGCATAACACTTGTAGAAAGAAACACTTAGAGATAGAAGCCTTAAGGATAGAAGCCCCTGCAATGTGCTCCCCAGCAATGTGCTACCCCCTTAAGGATGCTCAAATATATACTGTTATAAGGGTGGGGTTGAAGTTCGTTAATTAATCATGAGTGACTATAAGAGTGCCTAGCAATCAAAGTGAACTTTTTGCTTCAAAAGTCAGAATAGCAAGAGGCCAAGACAAGATCAACACATAAAACTTAGGTAAGACAGTTCAGAAAAACAAATAATGTCATGGTTGTTCGCACAGGGCAACAGATAGAGAAGGCCACATACCAGAGAGACACACACACACAGAGACAGCAAGCAGATCCCAATTGCAGTTAACGGTGGAAGATGTGGATGAGCTGACACATACCAGAGAGACACACACACACAGAGACAGCAAGCAGATCCCAATTGCAGTTAACGGTGGAAGATGTGGATGAGCTGACACATACCTGTAAAGAGACAGAAGGAATGATCAGGTGAGGCAGAACTTAGTGCAGAGAATGAAGTGCATAACACTTGTAGAAAGAAACACTTAGAGATAGAAGCCTTAAGGATAGAAGCCCCTGCAATGTGCTCCCCAGCAATGTGCTACCCCCTTAAGGATGCTCAAATATATACTGTTATAAGGGTGGGGTTGAAGTTCGTTAATTAATCATGAGTGACTATAAGAGTGCCTAGCAATCAAAGTGAACTTTTTGCTTCAAAAGTCAGAATAGCAAGAGGCCAAGACAAGATCAACACATAAAACTTAGGTAAGACAGTTCAGAAAAACAAATAATGTCATGGTTGTTCGCACAGGGCAACAGATAGAGAAGGCCACATACCAGAGAGACACACACACACAGAGACAGCAAGCAGATCCCAATTGCAGTTAACGGTGGAAGATGTGGATGAGCTGACACATACCAGAGAGACACACACACACAGAGACAGCAAGCAGATCCCAATTGCAGTTAACGGTGGAAGATGTGGATGAGCTGACACATACCAGAGAGACACACACACAGAGACAGCAAGCAGATCCCAATTGCAGTTAACGGTGGAAGATGTGGATGAGCTGACACATACCAGAGAGACACACACACACAGAGACAGCAAGCAGATCCCAATTGCAGTTAACGGTGGAAGATGTGGATGAGCTGACACATAACAGAGAGACACACACACACAGAGACAGCAAGCAGATCCCAATTGCAGTTAACGGTGGAAGATGTGGATGAGCTGACACATACCTGTAAAGAGACAGAAGGAATGATCAGGTGAGGCAGAACTTAGTGCAGAGAATGAAGTGCATAACACTTGTAGAAAGAAACACTTAGAGGAAGAAGCCTTAAGGATAGAAGCCCCTGCAATGTGCTCCCCAGCAATGATGTAAGTGCAATTCATTTATTTAACAAATATACACTTAAGGATTTATACTATGGAAGCCTTATCTCTTTTTGGGGCTCATATGCGATCGGGCCTCGTCTGGGAGGTGGAGGCTTGACAGCGTGATTCCCCTGGATGATTAAAGTCCCTGGCTGGGTATATAACCACAAGCGTGAAAGACCTCCCTTAACAGGAGGTCATGAAGAGCTGGAAAGCAGCCATCTTCATGAGGTGGAGACTTTTTTTGAAATTCACAATTCTGGTCACAGTATAAAGCATTGTGGGATTCGTTGGACACTTTATGGACTTTTTCTGTCGAATGTGTTCACGATTTTGCATTATTTTCCTATTTTAATCTAATTTAACGCAACTTACTTTGGATATATTTGATGTGTGCTGTGCATATCTCACAGGAAAGTTGCTGCTTTGTTTATATCACTCAATTTTTATTCACCCATTGTTGGATTTTTTGACAGCGCAGTATTACCCTTTTTTCTATTAAGCTCTGAAACTATTAAGCTTCATTCTTTCAACACAAACCACACATATAGGACCCTGGATAACAGGAGTAAAAGGAAATGCTGAGTCCAGTGTGGTTGTAGGCTGACCCTGACTGGGGTTCTCGGTCACCTTGTGGCCCTAAAAGACACAGGGTGACTTACACATAGGAGGGGCCGGAGGAGCTGGACAACGAGTTTTCAGAACTGTCTAAGGCAGGCTGGGTTCCACAAGCCCCCCCACCCAAAGTGACTCCCGTCACATGGGTGTTTTACTGTACTGGTGTTTCAGGGCCTCCAAACACAAGTTAGGTAGTAAAAAAATGAGATGCCTAATTTTTGCCTCTTGAAAGCTTGAAGGTACTCCTTGGATTTTGGGCCTCTCTATGCAACAAGACTGCAAAAAAAGTCTTCTATATGTGGTACCCCCATGCTCAGGAGGAATAGCATCTTCTAAATATGCCCATGCTGTTTGAAATATATCTTGTTAATTGACAGCTGTATGTAAAATAATTTTATTTCATCTTCTTTATTTTCTCAAAACTTGTGGCAAAAAGTGTTTTAAAGACTCACCATACTTCCAAATAAATATGATGGAGGGTGTACTTTGCAAAAGTGGGTCGGTTTTGGGGTGTTTCCACTGTTCTGTAACTTTAGAGCCTCAAGAAATGTTATAGGTAGTCAGGAAATTAGATGCATAATTTATGCCCCTTGAAAGTGTAAAGGTGCTCCTTGGATTTTGAGCCCCTCTATGCATAAAGGCAACAAAAAAGTTTTACGCATGTTGTAGAGCAGAAGAATGTGTTTTGGTGTATAATTTTAAGTATGTCTATGCTGTAAGTAAGAAATAACTTGTTAAAATGACAACTTTGTGAAATCAAATCAAAATGTATTTACTTTCCTCATTTTCCAAAAAAATTGTGGCAAAAAATTTGCAACTTCCAAAACACTCACCATGTCTCTAACTAAAGACTGGGATGTACACTTTCCAAAAATAGGTCGTTTGGTGGGTATTTGTACTGTCCTGGCATTTTAGGGCCTTAGGAAATGAAATAGACAGTCAGAACCTCAGGATTGATCAATTTTCAGAAATTTATATCATAGTTTTTATGCCCCGTACACACGGTTTGACTTTCCGACGTAAAATGTGCGATCGGAGCTTGTTGTTGGAAATTACGACCGTGTGTAGGCTCCATTGGACAGTTTCCATCGGAATTTCTGTCGCACAAAATTTGAGATCTGGTTCTCAAATTTTCCGACAACAAAATCCGTTTGCGCAAATTCCGATCGTGTGTACACAATTCCAATGCACAAAGTGCCACGCATGCTCAGAATCAAGTAGAAGAGCAGCACTGGCTATTGAACTTCATTTTTCTTGGCTCGTCATACGTGTTGTAAGTCACCGCGTTCTTGACGTTCGGAATTTCCGACCAACTTTGTGTGACCGTGTGTATGCAAGACAAGTTTGAGCCAACATCCGTCGTAAAAAATCCATGGATTTTGTTGTCGGAATGTCCGATTATTGTCCGATCCTGTGTACGGGCATAAGACTTAAAACTGTCACATAAACTAAATAATACACACTGATTTGTTTTTTTTTAATTTTATAAAAGAAATGTAGCAGAATACGTTTTGAAGAAGGATGATTTATTTGCAAAGCTTTATAACAGAAACTACAGGAAAGATATTTACAGGCTTTGTTTTCAACAAACACTTACACTGTGCATTATGGCTGCATAAAAGAGATAGGCTGGCAGTGAAATTTTTTAAAGTTTACCTTGCCACTAATAGCGGCAGGAGGGTGGGGGGGTGGAGGCAGCTCACACACTCACACAGGAGCTGACAGGCAGGGGGAGGGTGGGAGAGGAGAGCAGTTAAAGATGGAGGCACGTAAACTGACCACGGTAATCAGGGCTCAGCAGCCCTGATACAACCACTTTAACCGCTTGCCGACCACCCGCCGCAGTTGTACTGCAGCAGGTTGGCTCGGCTGCATGAATCGCCGTCATTGTACGTCGGGCGCGTACACGGCGATTTGTTGGCGTGCACGCATGCCCATTCACTAGCAGGGGAGCCAACCAGCGCGTCCGGTGGACTCGATGTCCACTGGCCACCCGGGATCGCTCCAGAGACAGGCAGAATGAGAGACAGGCAGAACGGGGATCTGTCATTGTAAACAAACAGATCCCCAGTTCTGTTAGGGTGGAGAGAAAGATTGTTCCTAGTGATTAGGAACAGCGTTCTCTCTCCTCCTCCAGTCAGCCCAGCCCCCATACAGTTAGAAATACCTCCTTAGGGAACACACTTAACCCCTTGATCGCCCCCCAGTGTTAACCCCTTCCCTGCCAGTGACATTTATACAGTAATCAGTGGCTAGTTTTAGCGCTGATCGCTGTATAAATGTCAATGGTCCCAAAAAAGTATCAAAAGTGTAAGATCTGTCCGCCGTAATGTCGCAGTCCCGCTAAAAGTTGCAGATCACCGCCATTACTAGTAAAAAAAATAATAATAATAAAAATGCCATAAATCTATTCCCCATTTTGTAGACGCTATAACTTTTGCGCAAACCAATCAATATACACTTATTGCGATTTTTATTACCAAAAATATGTAGAATACATATCGGCCTAAACTGAGGAAAAAATCAGCTTTTTAAAAAAAAAATTGGACATATTTATTATAGCAAAAAGTACAAAATAGTGTTTTTTTTTCAAAATTGTCGCTCTTTTTTTGTTTATAGCGCAAAAGAAAAAAACGCAGAGATGATCAAATACCACCAAGAGAGAGCTCTATTTGTGGGAAAAAAAGGACGTCATTTTTATTTGGGTGCAGCGTCGCATGACCGCGCAATTGTCAGTTAAAGTGACGTAATGCCGTATCGCAAAAAAACGCCTGGTCATTGAGCAGCCAAATCTTCCTGGGCTGAAGTGGTTAAAAAAATATATATATATATATATTGTTTTAATGTTTATTTTATTTTTGTATTTTTACACTTTCCCTTTACATTTTTTTTATCACTTTTATTTCTATTACAAGGAATGTAAACATCCCTTGTAATAGGAATAGGGCATTACAGGTCCTCTTTATGGAGAGATCTGAGGTCTATAAGTCCCCACATCTCTCCTCTATACTGGAAAGCCTGAGATTAAAAAATAAAAATAAAAAAAACCACTCAGGCCTCCCAGCAAAGAAAAAGGCAGTGTTTAAATCTGTCATGATGTCACTTCCGACCTCCAAGGGTCATAGAGATGGCCGGAAAGTATCTGGTCCACAGCCAGCTCTATGGTAAACGATCGCCGCCAGCGGATTCATTATCCGGCTCCCCGATCGCACAGGCCAGCCGGGAGAAGCGTCAGAGTGTGGCGTGAGGGAGGGGGACGTCCCCTTTTGCCACCTGTAAATGCAATCAAACGGCTAAACAGCCGCTATGATTGCTTTTACTTTTCAGGAAATCGCCGGCTGAAGAAAAAAAAAAAGATATCTGAATGACGCCTGTAGCTGCGCCCATCATCCGGATATCTCCACTCAAAGTCCCCGACGTCATATGACAGCCTACGGGCAGGAAGTGCGTTATCTCTTTTGGGTGGACTGACTCTCGAAATTCTCCATAGTGATTAGAGAAATCTGAGAACAGAGTATTGGAAAGTGCGGAGCGTTCTTGTTTATTATAGAAAATCAGAATGAGTGATTAACAAACCATAAAAACAAAGCTACAATCTACATCCAATCTTCTATAACTGAAGAACATAAACTAGAAAATATAATAATTATTGGATGGACCAATGAAAAGCCGACTTCTTCTGTGAGACATCAAAAGAGCGATAATGTACAGGAACCAATAAGAAGTGTTGTCCATGTATTGTCATATCTGGTCATGTATTAGCACAGTTTAGTTGTATGGTGCGGTCTGTGTGAGTGCGGGACTGAGTCATCTCTGTATGTTTAGAGGGTCATATTACTAGAATTCAATTCCAGGCGCCCCAAACCAAAGTGTACCGAAAAATAATATTGTTACCCTTCCCCCAACACATCATGAACATGACAAAGGTTGTTAGCGTGTGTGAATTCTCTGGTGTGCAACAAGTGATTTTTTGCGACGGAAACATTTCCCGCACTCCGAACATGAATAAGGACGCTCACCTGTGTGAGTTCTCTGGTGTTTAACAAGGTCTCCTTTATAATTGAAGGATTTCCCGCACTCTGAACATGAATAAGGACGCTCACCCGTGTGTGTTCTCTGGTGTTTAACAAGGTCTCCTTTATCAATGAAGGATTTCCCGCACTCTGAACATGAATACGGACGCTCACCTGTGTGAGTTCTCTGGTGTAAAACAAGATTTCCTTTATGAATGAAAGATTTCCCGCACTCTAAACATGAATAAGGACGCTCACCCGTGTGAATTTTCTGGTGTCTAAGCAGACTAGTGTTCCGATTGAAACATTTGCCACACTCAAGGCATGAAAAGGGGCGCTCCCCTGTGTGATTTCTCCAGTGTACAAGAAGGTCTCCTTTCTGAATGAAAAATTTCCCGCACTCTGAACAAGAAAAGGGACGCTCACCTGTGTGAATTTTTTGGTGTAAAACGAGGTGTCTTTTTTCAATGAAAGATTTACCACATTCTGAACATAAATAAGGACGCTCATCCATGTGAATTTTCTGGTGTTTAACAAGGTTTCCTTTATCTGTGAAAGATTTCCCGCACTCTGAACATGAAAAGGGATGCTCACCTGTGTGAGTTCTCTGGTGTCTAACAAGGTTTCCTTTAAAAGTGAAAGATTTCCCGCACTCTGAACATGAATAGGGACGCTCACCTGTGTGAGTTCTCTGGTGTTTACGAAGATCTTTATTCATAATAAAAGATTTTCCGCACTCTGGACACAGATAGGGACGCTCACCCGTGTGAATTCTCTGGTGGTTACGAAGATCTTTATTCATAATAAAAGATTTCCCGCACTCTGAACACGAATATGGACGCTCACCTGTGTGAATTTTCTGGTGTTTAACAAGGTTTCCTTTATCAATGAAAGATTTCCCGCACTCTGAACACAAATATGGACACTCACCTGTGTGAGTCTTCTGGTGTGTAACAAGGGAAGATTTCTGATTGAAACATGCCCCGCACTCTGAACAGGTATAGGGACGCTCACCCGTGTGAGTTCTTTGGTGTCTATTCAGTTTTCCTTTCTGACTGAAGCATTTCCCGCACTCTGAACATGAATAGGGACGTTCACCTGTGTGAATTTTCTGATGAGTTAGAAGGTCTCCATTATGAATGAAGCATTTTCCGCACTCTGAACATAAATAGGGACGTTCACCTGTATGAATTCTCTGGTGTTTTAGAAGGCTTCCATTATGAATGAAACATTTCCCGCACTCTGAACATGAATAAGGACGTTCACCAGTGTGAATTTTCTTGTGCCTAACAAGTAACCATTTTTTTGTAAACAATTTCCCGCACTCTGAACATGACAATGAACTCTCTTCTGTGTGAACTCCTTCATGGCTTGAAGAAGATTCCTTAGGAATAGAAGGATCTATTGAAGTATCTGTACTGTGAGATCCTATAGTCTTGGTGTGTGATCCATCAGAAGATTCCTCAGGATTAGAGGGATCCATTGATCTCCCCAATTGGGAAGGTCTGGGATGTATATTTGGAGTAACGGGATTTCCTCCTGGAGAATATTGTACAATGTTATTATCTTCTGCTTTATAATCTGGAGATACAATGAGATGTTCCTCAGAGGTATTCCGGACATTGTGTCCACCTGTTGAGAAACAATTTAACATTAAATGTTATAACCTTCCATTCAGGAGTCATATAGGTTGGTCCAGCACCAAATAATTTATAAGAGCTCTGGCATGGATTTGGGGGCAATTAAAAGAGAAAAATATGAATACAAACCAAGCGAAAGTGTCCAGAGCTCCAAACACAAAGTACACAGTGCTATGTCTCTTCTGTTCTCGTGTGCAAAATTCTCTTCGAGTTTAATAAAAATGTTCTCAGTGCTCCACACCACCCGCTATCCTCCACCTTCACATCAGAGAACTCACCGGAATTCTATGATCCCTCTCTTACCAATGGGTCATTAAGCCCTTGTATCCCCAAGGAGAAGATCATCAAGGACCACCACCTCTATACTACATCTCCAGTTATCTCATATCATACCTGCCGGTATCTTCTCACCTCAGATCCATCACAGCCTCTGACACATCAACAAAGATGGCAGCTCTGTAAGGTGACCGAAAGGGGAGGAGCTGCACTACTGTCAATGATAGGTCGAGAAGGTGGTCCTGGATGATCTTCCCCTTGATGGATACAAGCTCTTAATGACCCACTGGTAACCAAAGAGTCCTGGAATTACAGTTGGTTCTCTGATGTGAAGGTGGAGGATAGCGGGTGGTGTAGAGCACTGAGAACATTTTTATTAATCTCTGGAAGAGAATTTTGCATGAGAGAAGAGACATAGAACTGTGCACGTTGTGTTTGGAGCGCTGGACAGTTTCTAATTTGTATATTGAAGCGCTTTCAAGTTGGAAATTGAGAAAGGAGATAGACCTTCCTCCACCTCATTTCTGGAAAACATGATGACATAATGAATAATGGAGATGGAGGATGCAGTGCACAGAAGAAGTATGGAGTGATACTCAGAAGAAAGGAAGTGATGTGCAGGAGGAGAAATGAAGGGATGTATATACAGGATGTATATAAAGTCCCAACTGTTGATGTTGTGATTCCATGGACATCTCATATGTCCCCATCCCTATCCAAGTTCATTCTCCCTCAATAAAATAACAAAAACAAAGAGCAAGGACTGCTTTCATGTCTCTGGATGAATGACAGGTGTGTGCCTGGCTGGGACAGGGTGACAGAAGGACCACATACTCAGCAGCTCCTACCGGGGGGGGGGGGGGGGGGGGGGGGTACCGCTACACTGAAAAATGGAGATGGACCTTTCATATGGTGTACAGTATCTCTTCCTCATTTGTTGGGCACAATACACAGGATACATTGGGTGGTGGGGTGGGCACATCGAGGATGTTCTTGCTGTTGACAGTTAAGGTTTCTCAGTATTTCCTTTACAGAAGGATGTGATGATCTCTATTTTGTACATGAGAAGCAAACTTTGTGTCTAACTAAATAGTGTAAATAAATAAAGAAAACCTATGTATATGGAAGGGGTTTCTTGTTTTTAGAGCTGTGTGGATGAGGGATAGTCTCATTCTAGATGAATATACACATGAATATATATGAGAGATGGTGTGATCTTCCTGTGTGGAATCCCGGGAATACAGAGGACGGGGACATCTCTCTGGTGGGTTCCCATTACTGGGTCCATCTGTAGGAAACACACACACTGACTGAATACATTGTTTCTATGTGTTTATCAGATGATGGGGGATCTAGGTGGACCCTCCGTACTGCTCTCTCCTTTACAATAAAGTCTCCTCTTACCCGGTGATGTGAGGGGCGGCTGATTCTCCATCATGATGTCCTTGTAGAGATCCTTGTGTCCTTCTAAATACTCCCACTCCTCCATGGAGAAATAGACAGTGACATCCTGACACCTTATAGGAACCTGACACACACAATGATACAGTCACCATCCAGAGACATCCCTTGTCTGTTACTGGATAATGTCCCAGAATTCTCACCACCGCTCACCTCTCCTGTCAGCAGCTCAGTGATCTTGTTGGTGACTTCTAGAATCTTCTTCTCATTTTTCTGTAGGGTTAGGAGGGGTGGTGGATGCATGGTGATGGGGTCTTGTCTTTCTCTTTGTCTTGTGGACAAGCGGTGACTTCTCCTTCTTATATTATTCTCAATAGATGACTTCATAACTACAGTACAGTCCTGTAATAAACATCAATTATTAGTATATCAGAATCCTCCTCACCTAACAGGGCAGGTCTGTGTTTTATTAATAGAGTTAAGAATGATTAAACACTCCCAGAATCCTCCTCACCTCTCCAGTCAGTAGATAGATGATCTCCAGTGTGAATATTAATATCCCATTATGGAGATTATTTTTTTTCATATTTACATCATTGAGAAGCTGTTGATTCTCCATCATGACGTCCTTGTAGAGATCTTTGTGTCCTTCTAAATACTCCCACTCCTCCATGGAGAAATAGATAGTGACATCCTGACACCTTATAGGAACCTGACACACACAATGATACAGTCACCATCCAGACACATCCCTTGTCTGTTACTGGATAATGTCCCAGAATTCCCGGCACCACTCACCTCTCCTGTCAGCAGATCAATGATCTTCTTAGTGGCTTCTAGAATCTTCTTGGCACTGGTTACCTCTGTTGTCAGGCAGTGAGGTGGAGCCACTGTGATGGGTGATGTCCTGTGAAGACGACTGCTGGGTGTTAATGGATCACCAGATATTTTTCTCACGACTTCATAATCCTATGTAAAGAGAAAGTAACAATTATCACTACAGACCTCCCAGAATCCTCCTCACCTCTCCTGTCAGTTCTGCGTTTTATTCATAGAGATAAGAGTGATGTCATGTGACCTCCCAGAATCCTCCTCACCTCTCCGGTCAGCAGGTAGATGATCTCCAGGGTGAGGTCCAATATCCTTTCAGTCATGTGATTTTGGCCCGTCTCCATCCTCATTTATGTGGTTATATGATCTATACAGGACTCTCTTCTCTGTAGACAGATAATAAACTGAGAATTATCTGGACTGTAATGGGATGAAAAATGTATGCACAGAGTTCCACCACAGTTCTGACATCGTAAATTGCCTTTAAATAACAACTCCTACCAAAATATTTCATTTTAGGCTTATAATGACTGGGGAAGAGTTAGGACTTCTTTCTTTCACTTCCTATACAGCATGTATCTAAGTCTATAAACCAGAGGCTCTGGATGGACAGTTGGATAAATGGCTCTATATTTAGGATGTATCTGGTCTATAAACCAGAGGCTCTGGATGGACAGTTGATATGTAACTGTGTACATATTATAATTGTGCAGAAGCATCTGCTGAATTTAAAGGACATTTCAGTGACTATGGAAGAAGAGGATGGACATGACGGGGGGTTACTAGATATAAATGTAAAACAATTCTTATAACCTCCTCTGCTGCCGAGTGAAAGAATAGCTCCCTCTATTTCCGGCAAATGTTGCTCTCTCTACGAACTTCCTGTCTGTGGATGATATCACTTCCTGTCTGTATCTTCTATCACTTCCTGTCTCTGCGTTCCACTGACAGTAAGTGAGTTCACCACCTTGTGGATAAAACACAAACTGCAGCTGGTGTTTTTAAATACTTTACAGCAGACATCCACAGAAGATCTGTACTTAGTTCTTCTGCGTGTATATTTTTTTTTATTGAATTGTCTACTTTTATGTGAACATTAAATAAATATAGTTTTATTCATAATAAATAGTAATGTATGGTACCTTTAAAAGTCCTGTGGCTTATACAGAGTTGCGTATTTTAAGCTTTAGGATGGAATTTGCTTATTAGCTCAATGGCACCAGGCTTCACAGTATATTTTTACCCAAGTATGACATACAGATTACAACAAAAACTATATCCTGAAATTATGCCAGATACACAAAACGTCTTTGGCGTGTAAGATTTTGCAGAAAAACTTTTTCTTAGGGAGTTATTGTTCCTGGTTACTAGCACACAAGCCAGAGTGTCACCAGACCAGTGCAGCCAGCAACAGCATTCTTGATCATGGCCACACAAGTCCCAGTGTCACCAGACCAGTTTAAACCAGCAACAGTGTTCCTGATTGCCACCATACTAGTCCCATTGACATCAGACCAATGAAGCCAGCAACAGTGTTCCTGATTAGGGATGAGCCGAACACCCCCTGGTTCGGTTCGCACCAGAACCTGCGAACGGACCGAAAGTTCACGTGAAATTTAGAACCCCAATAAAGTCTATGGGACTCGAACGTTTGAAATCAAAAGTGCTAATTTTAAAGGCTAATATGCATGGTATTGTCCTAAAAAGGGTTTGGGGACCAGGGTCCTGCCCCAGGGGACATATATCAATGCAAAAAAAAGTTTTAAAAATGGCCTTTTTTCGGGAGCAGTGATTTTAATGATGCTTAAAGTGAAAAAAAAAAAAAGTGAAATATTCCTTTAAATATCGTACCTGGGGAGTGTCTATAGTATGTCTGTAAAGTGGCACATGTTTCCCGTGCTTAGAACAGTCCCTGCACAAAATGACATTTAAAACTGCTTGCGGCTTTAATGTAATGTCGGGTTCCGGCAATATGGATGAAAATCAGTGAGACAAACGGCATGGGTACCCCCCCCCCCCCAGTCCATTACCAGGCCCTTTGGGTCTTGCATGGAAATTAAGGGGAACCCCGCACCCAAATTAAAAAAAGGAAAGGTGTGGGGCCCCCAGGCCCTATATACTCTGAACAGCAGTATACAGGCGGTGCAAACAAGACAGGGACTGTAGGTTTGTTGTTAAGTAGAATCTGTTTGTAATTTTGAACTGGTACATTTATAAAGTGTAGCTCGAGCCAAAAAATCTATTTTTAAGCGTTTTGGAAAACATGGGGAAGGGTTATCACCCCTGTAACATTTGTTTTGCTCTCTGTGCACCTCTTCAGAAGATTTCACCTCACTTTCTGTCCCAATGACAAACGTTTTTTGAAAATTTGGGGTTTATAGTGAAACAAGGATTGGTAATAAAGCATCAGTGGAGAGGAGACACGTTTTTCCCATATTAACTCTTACAGGAGAGAATTTCCCTTCCTAGGGGTAGATTTCCTCCCACTTCCTGTTGTCTCCTTCCGTTTGCAAGTAGGAGTCATTTGAAAATTGGATGTTTGAAAGTAGGGGCCTGCCCTATATACTCTGCAGAAATTGGGGCCTTAGGTGTTGGTGTTGCCACAACACTGTAAGTCCTCACAGTTACTCTTGGTGGGTGCAGGAACGGGCCCTGCTGTGAAATATTAGATCAAGAATTGTAATTACATGCCATTGTTGAACAGGGGCAGAAAAATTGGGCCTTAGGCCCTGGTGCCACAACACTGCAACCCCTCACAGATGCTATAGTTGGAGTGCAGGAATGAGCCCTGCTGCAAAGTATTGCATCAAAAATTGTAATTACATGCCCCTGTTAAACAGGGGCTGAAAAACTGGGCCTTAGGCACTGGTGCTGGTGCCACAACACTGCAACCCCTCACAGATACTCTAGTTGAGCGCAGCAACGAACCCTCCTGCAAAATATTGCATCAAAAATTGTAATTACACGCACAGGGGCTGAAAAATTGGGCCTTAGCCACTGGTGGCGGCGCCCGGAACCAAAAATGTTCTTACAAACTATGAGCATGATCATTGAGGAGGAAGAGGATAATCACTCAGCCTAACAGGATAGTCACTCAGCATCAGCATAGGCTTGAAGGGATCTGACATTTAAAAAAAAATTATTCGGTTACATCAGCATCAGGTGCTTGGTAGCTGGTGGTGATCCAAGACTGATTCTTTTTTATGAAGGTCAGTCGATCGACCGAGTCGGTGGACAGGCGCACCCTGTGATCGGTTACAAAGCCTCCAGCAGCACTGAATGTGCGTTCCGAAAGAACGCTGGATGCAGGACAGGCCAGTAGCTCAGTTGCATACTGTGCAAGCTCTGGCCAGTGATCCATCCTCAAAACCCAGTAACCCAGAGGATTTTCGGTGGAAAAGGTGTCCAAGTCAGATCTTGCCCCTAGGTATTCCTGCACCATGTAAAACAGACACTGGTGATGGTTGCTGGAACCGATTATACCTTGGGGCTGCGGACTAAAAAATTGTCTGAACGCATCAGTCAGACGGCCACCTTCTCCACTGCTCCTTCTTTGACTGACCGAAGCCTCAGCAACACGTTGTCCAGGAACAGGAGTTTGTAACCTCCCAGTCTCTGGGAACGCATTGCACAGACCTTTCTGCAAGGCCTCCCGAAGATGTTTCATCCTCTGCTTGCTCTGCGACGGCAAGATAAGGTCCGCAACCTTTCCCTTGTAACGTGGATCAAGATGGGTTGCCAGCCAGTATTGATCCCTCTCCTTGATACCACGAATAGGAGGATCCTTCCGCAGGCTTTGCAGGATCAGGGAGGCCATGCAGTGTAGGTTTGCTGAGGTATTCTGTCCGGAGTCCTCTGGGTCACTAAGGACGACATGATCTGCAGCCACCTCCTCCCAGCCACGTACAAGTCCATGGGTTTCTTCAGACTGTAAATGATCCCTTGAAGACTGCTGCTGATGCTGAGTGCCAGGCTCCACCTCCATGCTGACACAATCCTCCTCCTCCTCGTCCTCTTTCTGTGTGATTGGTGGGCACGCAGGAACACTGTCTGGATAAAGGGGGCCTTGAGAGCTAAGGAAGTCCTCCTCTTCCTGCCTCTGTTCTGCCTCAAGTGCCCTGTCCATTATTCCACGCAGCGTGTGCTCCAACAGGTGGACAAGAGGGACAGTGTCACTGATGCATGCACTGTCACTGCTCACCATCCTCGTAGCCTCCTCAAATGGTGACAGGACAGTGCATGCATCCCTGATCGTGGCCCACTGGCATGGGGAAAAAAAACAAGCTCCCTTGACCCTGTCCTGGTGCCATAGTCACACAGGTACTTATTGATGGCCCTCTGCTGCGTGTGCAGCCGCTGCAGCATGGCCAACGTTGAGTTCCACCTGGTGGGCATGTCACAGACTAGGCGGTTCTTGGGCAGGTTAAATTCCTTTTGGAGGTCTGCCAGCCGAGCACTGGCATTATATGACCGGCGGAAATACACACAGACTTTCCTGGCCTGCCCCAGGACATCCTGTAAGCCCGGGTACCTGCCCAAGAACCGCTGCACCACCATGTTAAGGACGTGAGCCAAAGAGGGCACATGGGTCAGTTGTCCTGTCAGTTGTCCTGTCGGAGGGCGGAGAGAAGGTTGGTGCCATTGTCACAAACCATCATTCCTGCCTTAAGCTGGCATGGCATCAACCACCCTCTGAGCCTGCCCCTGCAGATCTGACAGAATCTCTGCCCCAGTGTGGCTCCTGTTCCCCAAGCACACCAGCTCAAGCACCGCATCTTTTGGCCTGCGTACTTGCGTAGCCCCTTGAATGCCTATGGAGCACCGCTGGTTCCAAGGACAAAGCACAGGAAGAGGCCTTGGAGGAAGAAGAAGAGGAGGGGGTGGAGGAGAGAGGTGTGTCAGAATCACCAGTAGTAGCATTTTGGAGGCGTGGTGGCGGAACAACCTCCAACACTACTGCACCTTGTCCTGCATCCTTCCCAGCTGCCAGCAGAGTCACCCAATGCGCCGTGAAAGGTAGGTAACGTCCCTGTCCATGCCTGCTGGACCATGAGTCAGCGGTAATAGGCAACTTACCGCTGACCGCCCTGTCCAGCGAGGCAAAGACATTGCCTTCCACATGCCGGTAGAGAGCCGGAATCGCCTTCCATGAGAAAAAGTGGCGTTTGGGAACCTGCCACTGAGGAACCGCACATTCCACAAACTCACGGAAGGGGGCAGAGTCTACCAACTGAAAAGCCAGCAGCTGAACTGTGCTAGCAATTTAGCCAAGCTAGCATTCAACCGCTGGGCATGTGGATGGCTGGGAGTGAACTTCTTTCGGAGGTGCAGCAGCTGGGGCAGGGAAATTTGCCTGGTACAATCTGACATCGGTGTACCGATAGCAGATTGCCCGCAAGTACTTGACTGTGGCACACCTAATTCTACACCTTCATTCCTCTCAGTGCAGGTCTCAGAGAGGACTGAAGGTATAGTGGGGTTGGAGATCCCAGCTGATGAGGAGCAAGGAGAGGTCCTCTTTGTTCTTTGGTGTGGGTCTTCTAGGTACGCTTGCCAACTATCTACTTGGCAGGT
Source organism: Aquarana catesbeiana (assembly GCF_042186555.1). Classification (NCBI taxonomy): domain Eukaryota; kingdom Metazoa; phylum Chordata; class Amphibia; order Anura; family Ranidae; genus Aquarana; species Aquarana catesbeiana. The sequence continues at coordinate 300,976,906 of NC_133331.1, read as the reverse complement.
CGACATATGTCTGGTCAAGCATGTGGTGCCCAAGCGGGTGATGTTTTGGCCACGCAAGATAAGTTTGAGACATATGTTGCAAATAGCATCGGTGCGATCTGATGCATTCGTCTCAAAAAACTCCTACACCAAAGAACTTTTGGAATAACGTGCAGAGACACAGCGCCCTGCACATGCGGAGCTCTGCGGTGTGATGCAGTGGTTGTGCTGCCCTTAAGCTGGGCCCTAGAGGGCATCCTGCCTCGTTGCTGATGTGCCTCCTCCTCCTCCTCCCTCCTATCAGGCACCCACATGGAGTAAGTGACCTCATCATCCCCTCCCTCCTCATCACTGGAGCAAATCTGGCAGTATCCTGCAGCTGGGGGAACATGACTGCCAGATTGCTGTCCTTCCTGGGCACCCCCTCTCTCTGGGCTCACGTTACTGCCTTCCTCTAGCTGAGTACCATCATTGGAGCCTTCAAAATGCTGGGCATTCTCCTGGAGCATGTACCCAACACTGTGGTCAAACAGTTCGGGGGACATCTCAGGAGGACATGGTGGGGCTAGGGAAGGAGTGACTGATGCCATTGAGCCGAGGGAAGAGGCCGTGTTGGCAGCTGCTTTGCCAGACAAAGTAGATTAAACTGGGGAAAGGGTATGGGGAAGGGAACAAGGAGCATTATGAGGTGGCCAGATTGAGGTGACCACAAGGTTAATGATAAACTACTGCTGTAACCATAATAATACGAAAAAGAAAAAGAGCACCCAGTCCTAGTGTCTGGGTAAGGGGTTACCTTAGCAAAGCTTCCTAATAATCAATCAGTAGTTGGCTGAGTTGCCAGAAAGTTAAATAGTTCACTTTATTTGAGTAGTTAAAAAACATTAAACATTAGGCAACACACTTAATTAAAACGTTGAATTATTAAACACAGTAGGGCCAAAAGGGCCCTATTACTGCGACTACAGTTTAGTAATAGGCCTGACACAACAAACAAAAGACGCACTAAACAAAACAAAAAACAATACATACAACAGATGACAGCGCCCGGACGCCGTAAGGATTTTGCTAGTAGTTGGCTGGTAACGGGTGATCAAATTAATGTCACCAATTTAGTATCTGTTATTTGGTGTTAAAGTTCACATTTTGGCCAAAAGATACCAGTCAGCAGCAAGAAAAATCCTTTTAGGGATAGGTGGGAATGGTGGTGGGGGAACAAATGGGATGGTTATTAACTACTGCCGGCTTCACTAGAAGTGCTAAGCACTGAAGTTACAAAGCTTTTGGTAGAAATTAGAAAGCAGTAGGGGTCCATATGATGATGATCAGATCCTGGGCATATTTATGAGAGGATTAGTTAAATAAGATGCGGTAAATGAATAATTGTCCTTTGAGCAGTTTAGGTAAAAGTCATTAATATTAGTATAGTGGGTATAGAGGGTATTCTCAAGTATATACGAATATGAAATCTACCAAACTTAACTCAGTTGAATGGAGGTATTAGACTTTACCATTTGTTGCATCAGTTGTCCTCTAAGATCCGCTCTGGATTGTTCATTCAGAAATGCTGCCCACCTGGTGAGAGGGAGTGCTGATGAGAGGATGCGGCTCCGATGCAGACAGCATCAACTGGAGGGACGGCGGGATCGTGGATTGTGAAGCCGCGGTCGCTACCTCCTAGTCTGGGTGAGAGAGGATGAGGAGGATGAGGACGGCTTTGTCATCCACTCTACCAAGTCTTCCGCATGTTGTGGCTCAACACGGCCAGCTACCGAAAAAAAGGCCAAGTGTGTCCCACGGCCATGTGCTGATGAGGATGCACCGTGTCCACGACCAGCACTGTTGCCTCTAGACTCAGAGCCTGCTTGCCCTCTTTTATTGGCTTGTGACTGTCTGCCTCTCCTTGTTGGCCTTCCAGACATACTAATGGCTTGCAGTGAGATGTAGCTGCAAAAAGCTGGGATGTATATAAATACTGATACTGCAGCTAGCAGAATCAACTGCCTGCCTGTAGTATTATTAGTATGAGAACACCAGCAATTGTCTTCAGGTAGCTTTAGGTGCACACTGTGCAGAGGACACAGTACACTAACTGTAAATACTGCAGCTACCTGCCTGTGGTAATAATAGGATCAGAACAACATCAATTGTCTTCAGGTAGCTTTAGGTGCACAGTGTGCAGAGGATGCAATACACTAACTGTAAATACTGCAGCTGCCTGCCTGTGGTACTAATAGGATCAGAAGAACACCACCAATTGTCTTCAGGTAGCTTTAGGTGCACACTGTGCAGAGGACGCAGTACACTAACTGTAAATACTACAGCTGCCTGCCTGTGGTATTAATAGGATCAGAACAACAGCAATTGTCTTCAGGTGGCTTTAGGTGCACACTGTGCAGAGGACGCACTACACTAACTGTAAATACTGCAGCTGCCTGCCTGTGGTACTAATAGGATCAGAAGAACACCACCAATTTTCTTCAGGTAGCTTTAGGTGCACACTGTGCAGAGGACACAGTACACTAACTGTAAATACTGCAGCTGCCTGCCTGTGGTACTAATAGGACCAGAAGAACACCACCAATTTTCTTCAGGTAGCTTTAGGTGCACACTGTGCAGAGGACGCACTACACTATCTGTAAATACTGCAGCTGCCTGCAGTACTAATAGGACCAGAAGAACACCACCAATTTTCTTCAGGTAGATTTAGGTGCACACTGTGCAGAGGATGCACTACACTAACTGTAAATACTGCAGCTGCCTGCGGTACTAATAGGACCAGAAGAACACCACCAATTTTCTTCAGGTAGCTTTAGGTGCACACTGTGCAGAGGACACACTACACTAACTGTAAATAGTGCAGCTGCCTGCCTGTGGTACTAATAGGATCAGAAGAACACCAGCAATTTTTTTCAGGTAGCTGTAAATACTGTAAAAACACCTGCCTGCCTGTCAGTAGGAAGGGAATAACAGGAATGCATCTAGCTAAACTGAATACAGTGTATATGTATATATGCAACACCTAGGATACATATATATATATATATATATATATATATATATATATATATACACACAATACACTGTCAGTGCAGCTAACTGACTCACCTGCCTACTCTACTGTATCTAACTTAAATCAAATGACACTGTCTCTCTCTCTATCTCTCTCTCAACGCCGGAACACACTACACAGGGCCGACGTGCAGGCGGCCTTGTATAGTGTGGGGCGTGTACTAAACCCCCTGAGCCATAATTGGCCACAGCCACCCTGGCTTTGGCCAATTACGGCTCTCTGTACAGATGGTGCTGTGATTGGCCAAGCATGCGGGTCATAGTGCATGCTTGGCCAATCATCAGCCAGCAATGCACTGCGATGCCACAGTGAATTATGGGCTGTGACGCGCCACTCGAATTTGGAGCAAATGGCCCATATCGTTCGCAATTTGACAAATGGTCGAACATGCTCATCCCTATTCCGGATTGCTGCCACACCAGTCTCAGTGTTGCCAGACTAGTTTAAGCCAGCAACAGTTCCTGATCACCGCCACACCAGTCCCAGTGACACCAGACCAGTGAAGCCAGCAAGAGTGTCCTTAATGGCAGCAAAACTAGTTCCAATGTTATCAGACCAGTTTAAGTCAGTAACTGTGTTCTTGGGCTCTATCCACTGCCACACCAATGACAATCTCACAAGATTAGTGCAGTCAGCAACACTGCTCCTGATCACCGCCAGACCAGTGCAGTGTTGCGTCTGCCGGTACTGACCCTGGGCTGTTTATTGACCACATTTTTGCCTGCTGCCTGGATCAATCCTTTGCCTGTTGTTAGCACATCTTGGCCTGCCGCCTGAACTGAACCATTTGCACCTCCTACTGACTAAGTTCCTGAGACACCAGTTCCAGCCACCCCCTGAAGCAAACTGCACTTCTGGAACCACAGGGACTCTTTTGCTCACACTCTGTTTAGCCACTTGTACTTTCTGGCCAGTGAACATAGCATTCCTGGTGGCCACGGACCAGCAGGTTAGGTTTGCTTGGCTAATAGGTATGAGGTGATGCAACACTTAGCTATATTCCCTGACAACTAATACATAAGCAACCATTACAGTATACTGTTTTGATACAATTGATTGATTTTTCTGATACACAAGACACAATGGGAGTTATTTATTAAAACTGCAAGGTGCAAAATCTGGTGCAGCTTTGCATAGAAAACAACCAGCTTCCAGGTTTTATTGTCAAAGCTTAATTGAACAAGCTGAAGTTAGAGCTAGAAGCTAGAGCTAGCTGATTGTCCACCATGCACAGCTGCACCAGATTCTGAGTGCTCCAGTTTTAGTAAATCTCCCCCAGTGCCTTGTGCTCCAAGGCCTCCAAAATAGGATAGGCAGTCACAAAAAAATGCCTAAATATGCCCTTTGCTAGTCTAAGGGTGCTCTTTGGATTTTGGGTCCCTGCCAGGAATTTAATACAGCTAATGTTCATTCTGATGCAGCTAATGCTCATGCACATGTTTCAGCATGCAGATGAGCTTGGGCCAGTAACCAACATGCACTGACATGTCAACATATTTGCGTGAGCCAGCTTACACATGCCCAGTCTTGGGAATGGTGCCAAGCTGCTTATTTAAAGGAGGTCTTGATGTGTCCTAATCACTGGATGTTCTTCAGCTTCCCTGTGACCTGTGTTCCTGCTTTTGCTGAAACTTCTAGCAGCTGACCCAGCTTGCTCCTGACCTTGCTCTGTGGATTCTAGATACTGACCTCAGCTTGTCACTGACTACTCTTCACCTGCTTCCCTGGTACTGAACCAGGTTTGCTGCTGGACCTCGCTCTGCCTGCTTCACTGGTACTGACCTCAGCCTGCTACCTGACTATGATTCTCTTTGCCTTACCATGTATAACCCTGGCTCACCATGACAATGTCTCTGTCTCTGGCGGTTACCTATTACCTAGCTATCGACTCCTGTTCTTCTTTGAGCCATGGACCTCTGTCACCCCATTGATTCTCATCAGCTCAGCCTCCAACCAAAGTATGTGACAGCCCATCTATGCTCGCTAGATTTTGTGGGTGTTTACCTGTACTAGTGTTCCAGGGCCTCCAAACATAAGATAGGTAGTAAAAAAATTAGATGCCTAATTTTTGCCGCTTGAAGGTGCTCCTTGAATTTTGGGCCCCCCTATGCGACTAGAGTGCAAAAAAGTTTCCTATACATGGTATCCCCATGCTCAGGAGGAATAGCAACTTCTAAATATGCCAATGCTGTTTGAAATATATCTTGGTAATTGACAGCTGTATGTAAAAAAATTAGATTTAATCTTTTTTATTTTCCACGTTGCAGAATTGGGTCAGTTTTGGGGTGTTTCCACCGTTCTGCAACTTTAGAGCCTCAAGAAATGTTATAGGTAGTCAAGAACATAGATGCAGAACTTATGCCCCTAGAAAGCCCAAAGGTGCTCCTTGGATTTTGGGCCCCTCTTTACATAATAGCAGCAAAAAAGAATGTGTTTTGGTGTATAATTGTAATGCCCCGTACACACGGTCGGATTTTCCGATGGAAAATGTCCGATCGGAGCGTGTTGTCGGAAATTCCGACCGTGTGTGGGCTCCATCGGACATTTTCCATCGGATTTTCCGACACACAAAGTTGGAGAGCATGAGATAAAATTTTCCAAGAACAAAATCCGTTGTCGGAAATTCCGATCGTGTGCACACAAATTCGACGGACAAAGTGCCACGCATGCTCAGAATAAATAAAGAGATGAAAGCTATTGGCCACTGCCCCGTTTATAGTCCCGACGTACATGTTTTACGTCACCGCGTTTAAAACGATCGGATTTTCCGACAACTTTGTGTGACCGTGTGTATGCAAGACAAGTTTGAGCCAACATCCATTGGAAAAAATCCTAGGATTTTGTTGAATGTCCGAACAAAGTCCGACCGTGTGTACGCCCTATAAGTATGTCTATGCTGTAAGTGAGATAATAACTTGTTAAAATGACAACTTTGTGAAATAAAATCAAAATTTCCCCAAATTTGTGGTGAAAAATTAAACTTTCAAAAAACTCACCATGTCTCTTACTAAAGACTATGGGGTGTACACTTTCCAAAAACAGGTAATTTGGTGGGTACTTGTACTTGCATTTTAGGGCCTCAGGAAACGAGATAAACCTCAGGATTGATCAATTTTCAGAAATTTATATCATAGTTCTTAGACATAAAACTGTCACACAGACAAAATAATACCCACTGATTTGTTTTTGTTTTTTTTATTTTATAAAAGAAATGTAGAAGAATACATTTTGAAGAAAGATGATTTATTTGCAAAGCTTTATAACAGAAACTACAGGAAAGGTTTTCTTTTTAGGAATAGGGCATTACAGGTCCTCTTTACAGAGAGATCTGGGGTCTTTAAGTTCCCACATCTCTCCTCTATGCTGGAAAGCCTGGGATAAAAAAAAAAAAAAAACGATTTCAGGCTCTCAGCAAAAACAATAGCAGTGTTTACATCTGCTGTCATCAGAAATGACGTTGTTTCCAGCCTCCGAGCGTCATAGAGATGGTCCCCAGCCAGCTCTGTGGTAAACCACAGAGGCCAGCAGATTCATTCTCCAGCTCCCTGGTCACACGGCCCAGCCAGGAGAAGCACCGGAGGGTGGCGGGAGGGAGGGGGACATTCCCTTTAGCCACCTGTAAAAGCAATCAAACGGCTAAACAGCAGCTATGATTGCTTTTACTTTTCAGGAAATCACTGGCTGAAAAAAAAAAGGATATCTGAATAACACCTGTAGCTGCGCCCATCATCCAGATATCTCCACATAAAGTCCCCGACGTCATATGATGGCCTACGGGCAGGAAGTGCGTTATCTCTTTTGGGTGAACTGACTCTTGAAATTCTCCATAGTGATTAGAGAAATCTGAGAGCAGAGTATTGGAAAGTGCGGAGCGTTCTTGTTTATTATAGAAAATCAGAATTAGTGATTGTCAAACAATAATTCTATTACTAGAATTAAATTCCAAGACATCATGAATATGAAAAAGGTTATTAGCGTGTGTGAATTTTCTGGTGTCTAACAAGTGATTTTTTGCGACTGAAACATTTTCCGCACTCTGAGCATGAATAAGGACGCTCAGCAGTGTGACTTATCTGATGTTTATTAAGGTCTCCCTTAGCAATGAAAGATTTTCTGCACTCTGAACATGAATAAGGACGCTCAGCAGTGTGACTTATCTGATGTTTAGCAAGGTCTCCTTTATCAATGAAAGATTTCCCGCACTCTGAACATGAATAAGGATGCTTGCCTGTGTGAGTTCTCTGGTGTTTACCAAGGTCTCCTTTATCAATGAAAGATTTCCCGCACTCTGAACATAAATAAGGACGCTCACCTGTGTGAATTCTCTGGTGTCTAAGCAGACTAGTGTTCCGATTGAAACATTTGCCACACTCTAGGCATGAAAATGGACGCTCATCTGTGTGAATTTTCTGGTGTTTAACAAGGCTTCCTTTATCAGTGAAAGATTTCCTACACTCTGAACATGAAAAGGGACGATCACCCGTGTGAATTCTCTGGTGTCTGATAAGGCTTCCTTTAAAAGTGAAAGATTTCCCGCATTCTGAACATGAATAGGGACGCTCACCCGTGTGAATTCTCTGGTGTTTATTAAGTTCTCTTTTCGTAATAAAAGACTTCCCGCACTCTGAACACAAATATGGACGCTCACCCGTGTGAGTTCTTTGGTGTTTAACAAGGCTTCCTTTATCAATGAAACATTTCCCGCACTCTGAACACAAACATGGACGCTCACCTGTGTGAGTCTTCTGGTGTGTAACAAGGGAATATTTCTGATTGAAACATGCCCCGCACTCTGAACAAAAATAGGGACGCTCACCCGTGTGAATTCTTTGGTGTCTGATAAGTTTTGCTTTGTGACTGAAGCATTTCCCACACATTGAACATGAATAGGGATATTCACCTGTGTGACTTCTCTGGTGTATAACAAGGTTGCTATTATTAATGAAACATTTCCCGCACTCTGAACATGAATAGGGACGTTCACCTGTGTGTCTTCTCTGGTGTATAACAAGGTCTCTACTATTAATGAAACATTTCCAGCACTCTGAACATGAATAGGGACGTTCACTTGTGTGACCTCTCTGATGTCTTAGAAAGTCTCCATTATGAATGAAAGATTTCCCGCACTCTGAACATGAATAGGGACGTTCACCTGTGTGTCTTCTCTGGTGTATAACAAGGTCTCTACTATTAATGAAACATTTCCAGCACTCTGAACATGAATAGGGACGTTCACTTGTGTGACCTCTCTGATGTCTTAGAAAGTCTCCATTATGAATGAAAGATTTCCCGCACTCTGAACATGAATAGGGACGCTCACCAGTGTGATTTTTCTTGTGCCTAACAAGTAACCATTTTTTTGCAAACAATTTCCCACACTCTGAACATGACAATGAACTCTCTTCTGTGGGAACTCCTTCATGGCTTAAAGAAGATTCCTTGGGAATAGAAGGATCTATTGAAGTATCTGTACTGTGAGATCCTATAGTCTTGGTATGTGATCCATCAGAAGATTCCTCAGGATTAGAGGGATCCATTGATCTCCCCAATTGGGAAGGTCTGGGATGTATATTTGGAGTAACGGAATTTCCTCCTGAAGAATATTGTACAATGTTATTATCTTCTGCTTTATAATCTGGAGATACAATGAGATGTTCCTCAGAGGTATTCCGGACATTGTGTCCACCTGTTGAGAAACAATTTAACATTAAATGTTATACCTTCCGTTCAGGAGTCATTTATGTTGGTCCGTCACCAAATAATTTATAAGAGCTCTGGCATTGATTTGGGGGCAATTAGAAGAGAAAAATATGAATACAAACCAAGTGAAAGTGTCCAGCGCTCCAAACACAAAGTGCACAGTGCTATGTCTCTTCTGTTCTCGTGTGCAAAATTCTCCATCAGAGTTTAACAGAGTTTTCTCAGTGCTCCACACCACCCGCTATCCTCATTATCATGTATCCCATTAAGCCCTTGTATCCCCCAAGGGGAAGATCATCCAGGACCACCACCTCTCCAGTTATCTCATAGCATACCTGCCGGTATCTTCTCACCTCAGGTCCATTACAGACTCTGATACATCAACAAAGATGGTTGCCATGCCCTCACCTTCTGCAGCGCTCTCCACCAATCAGCACATAGAATAACGCAAATAACAGAAAGCACCTCCATCAGCTCTGTAAGGTGACCAAAAGGGTAGGAGCCGCACTGCTGTCAATGATGACATCAATAAGGTGGTCCTGGAGGATCTTCCCCTTGATGGATACAAGCTCTTAAATGACACAATGGTAACTGAAGAGTCATGGAATTACAGTGAGGTCTCTGATGTGAAGGTGGAGGATAGCGGGTGGTGTGGAGTACTGAGAGCATTTTTATTCATCTCTGCAAGAGAATTTTGCATGAGAGAAGAGACATAGAACTGTGCACGTTGTGTTTGGAGCACTGGACAGTTTCTTATTTGTATATTGAAGCGCTTTTCAAGTTGGAAATTGATAAAGGAGATGGACTTTCCTCCACCTCATTTCTGGAAAACATGATGACATAATGAATAATGGAGATGGACCCTTCATATGGTATACAGTATCTCCTCCTCATTTGTTGGGAATATGACATTATATTGAGGAATGGAGATGGACCTTTCATATAGTGTCCAGTGTCTCCTTCTCATTTGTTGAGAACATGACATTACACCTATATTGAGGAATGGAGATGGACCTTTCATACGGTGTACAGTATCTCCACCTCATTTGTTAGGAACATGACATTTTAATGAAGAATGGAGGTGGACCTTTCATCTGGTGTACAGCATCTCCTCCTGATTTGTTGGAAATATGATTTTATATTGGGGAGTGGAGATGGACCTTTCATATGGTGTACAGTATATCCACTTCATTTGTTGGGCACAATACACAGGATACATTGGTTGGTGGGGTGGGTACATGATGTTATTGCTGTTGACAGTTAAGGTTTCTCAGTATTTCCTTTAGAGAAGAATGTAATGATCTCAATTTTGTACATGAGAAGCAAACTTTGTGTGTAACTAAATAAAGAAAACCTCTGTATATAGAAGGGGTTTCTTGTTTTTAGAGCTGTGTGGATGAGGGATAGTCTCATTTTAGATCAATATACACATGAATATAAATGAGATGGTGTGATCTTCCTGTGTGGAATCCCGGGAATACAAAGGATGAGGACATCTCTCTGGTGGGTTCCCATTACTGGATCCATCTGTAGGAAACACACACACCGACTGAATACATTGTTTCTATGTCTCAATCAGATGATGGGGGATTTAGGTGGACCCTCCGTACTGCTCTCTCCTTTACAATAAAGTCTCTTCTTACCCAGTGATGTGAGGGGCGGCTGATTCTCCATCATGACGTCCTTGTAGAGATCCTTGTGTCCTTCTAAATACTCCCACTCCTCCATGGAGAAATAGACAGTGACATCATGACACCTTATAGGAACCTGACACACACAATGATACAGTCACCATCGAGACTTCCCTTGTCTGTTACTGGATAATGTCCCAGAATTCCCAGCACCGCTCACCTCTCCTGTCAGCAGATCAATGATCTTGTTGGTGACTTCTAGAATCTTCTTGACACTGGTTACCTCTGTTGTCAGGCAGTGAGGTGGAGGCACTGTGATGGGTGATGTCCTGTAAAGATGACTGCTGGGTGTTAACGGATCGCCAGATATTTTTCTCACTACTTTATAATCCTGTGTATAGAGAGAAAGTAACAATTATCACTACAGACTTCCCAGAATCCTCCTCACCTCTCCGGTCAGGTCTGTGTTTTATTCATAGAGATAAGAATGTTGTCATGTGACCTCCCAGAATCCTCCTCACCTCTCCGGTCAGCAGGTAGATGATCTCCAGGGTGAGGTCCAATATCCTTTCAGTCATGTGATTTTGGCCCGTCTCCATCTTCATTGATGTGGTCATGTGATCTATACAGGACTCTCCTCTCTGTAGACGGATGATAAACTGAAAATTATCTGGACTGTACTGGGATGAAAAATGTCTGCACAGAGTTCCGACATCCTAAATTCCCTTTAAATAACAACTCCTACCAAATCTTCCATTTTAGGCTTGAAACGGCTGGGGAAGAATTAGGACTTTTTTCTTTCACTTCCTGTCCAGTATTTATCGAAGTCTATAAACCAGAGGCTCTGGATGGACAGTTGGATAAATGGCTCTATATTTAGGATGTATCTGGTCTATAAAGCAGAGGATCTGGATGGACAGTTGGATAAATGGTTCTATATTTAGGATGTATCTGGTCTATAAACCAGAGGCTCTGGATGGACAGCTGAATACATGGCTCTATATATAGGATGTATCTGATCTACAAACCAGAGGCTCTGGAGTAAAACTTTAATAAATGTCTCTATATTTAGGATGTATTTGATCTATAAACCAGAGGCTCTGGATGGACAGTTGGATATGTAACTCTGTACATATTATAATAGTGTAAAAGCATCTGCTGTATTTAAAGGACATCTCAGTGACTATGGAGGAAGAGGATGGACATGACGGGGGCTTACTGGATATAAATGTAAAACAATTCTTATTACCTCCTCTGCTACCGAGTGAAGGAATATCTCCCTCTATTTCCAGCAAACGTTGCTCTCTCTATGAACTTCCTGTCTGTGGATGACATCACTTCCTGTCTGTAGCTTCTATCACTTCCATTCTCTGCGTTCCACTGACAATACGTGAGTTTACCACCTTGTGGATAAAATACAAACTGCAGAGGGTGTTTTCCACAGAAGATTTTAGTTCTTTTGTGTGTATGTGTTTTTTTATTAAATTGTCTACTTTTATGTGACCATTAAATAGATACTGTTTTATCCATAATAAATACTCATGTAAATAGTAATGTATGGTACCTTTAAAAGTCCTGTGGCTTATACAGAGTTGCTTTTTTTAAGCTTCAGGATGGAATTTGCTCATTAGCTCAATTATCTCAAACTTTATAATATATTTTTTATTTTTGTAATTTTATTTTGTGATAAGCCTTATTTAAAGTCCCATGGTCAGAATTTTTGTTTGTATGTATACTATAGGGATGGAGGCATGTTACGGTGGTGCTGTCAGATCACAATCTTGTTATGTCTATACTTGACAACTGAGAGTCTTTTTCCAATACATTTAGATGTATATTTTGGTACAATTTTGAGGTTAACTCCTTTAGTAACAATTACTAAGGTTTCCAATAAAGGGATACTGCTCAATTCTAGTCTCTGTTCCTTGAACTGTGTTATTAATGCATGCCTTAACTGTAGATACTGAGAATCCAAATTCATCCTTTAAAGCGGTTGTATACCCGCTGACACTTTTTATTTTATATACCCCTGTAAGGCAAAAGGCATAATGAGCTAGTATGCACCGCATACTAGCTCATTATGAAATGCTTACCTTAGAACGAGGTGTCGGTATCTTACCTGGTCCACGCCGAGGTAGCTGACATGTTGCCTCGGCGTGTCTTCCGGGTATCGCGGCTCCAGCGCTGTGAGTGGCTGGAGCCGCAATGTCACCACTCCCGCGCATGCGCGCGGGAGATTTCTTTCTTGGCAAGGTCCGGCAACTGCCGGGCCTTCAGCCGAGAATCCCCTGTGCGCATGCGCCTCTGCAGTCAGCGGCTCATAGCAAGGGGAATACCTCCTAAACCGTACAGGTTTAGGAGATATTTTTTTTACCTACAGGTAAGCCTTATTATAGGCTTACCTGTAGGTAAAAGTTAAAAAATAGACTATACAACCGCTTTAAATCTGAGTCCTGAAATGTCCTCAAGACCCCTGCTGTATATAGCTGTGATAGTCTAACCACCCCCTTCTGTTTCCAATTGAAAAAATTCTCCAACCTCTCAAGCTCCGGCAGCTTTACATTATTCCAAATAGGTGTAAACTCATTACATCCCGAATACTGTAGTATTGATCTTGTAGTATTCCATACCTTCAGCAGCAACTTTGCCGAAGAGCATTGGTCCTCTCCCCCCAGTGACTCTGCTTCTAATGTCTCTATCAGGGATGTATGTGGGGTACAAGCAGGGCTGGACTGGGACAAAAATTTGGCCCTGGACTTCATCCAGACCGGCCCACTTTAATTTTGCAAACACACACAAAAACAGTATATAAACTATACGCAATTGCGCAAAAAATCTCTGCTCTGCAGCCCAGAGAAGGAGAGGCCTCCAGAAGTGTCCTGTTCACATATTTCTAGGGAGATATCAGTTCATTGGTGGATGAGCACTTCAGCAGAGCTCTCAGCCAACCCAGCAATGATTCCCCAAGCAGTGCTGCTGCCAAGAATGCCAGTACTGCCACTGGTCACTGATGAATTAATGTACTGCCACTGGTCACTGATGAATTAATGTACTGCCACTGGTCACTGATGAATGAATGTACTGCCACTGGTCACTGATGAATTAATGGCTGACCAGTGGTCAGTCATTATTTCATCAGTGACCAGTGGCAGTACATCCATTCATCATCAGTGATCATGACCAGCAGTGACAGTACATTAATTCATCAGTGACCATGACTACCAGTGGCAGTACATTAATTCATCAGTGACCATGACCAGTGGCCGCAAATTCATTCATCAGTGACCATGACCAGCAGTGGCACTAGTAAATTCATTCATCAGTTACCGTGACCAGTGGCAGTAAATTAATTCACCAGTGGCAATAAATTATTAATCATTTACCAAGACCAGTGGCATTAAATTAATCATTTACCGTGACCAGTGAAATTAAATTATTCATCAATTACCATGACCAGTGGCATTAAATTACTAATCAGTTACCATGACTAGTGATATTAAATTATTAATCAGTTACCATCACCAGTGACATAACATTACTAATCAGTTACCGCAGTTACCGTGACCAGTGACATTAAATTATTCATCAATTACCATGACCAGTGACATTAAATTATTCATCAATTACCATGACCAGTGACATTAAATTACTAATCAGTTATCGTGACCAGTGGCATTAAATTATTCATCAATTACCGTGACCAGTGGCATTAAATTATTCATCAATTACCATGACCAGTGACATTAAATTATCCATCAATTACCATGACCAGTGGCATTAAATTACTAATCAGTTATCGTGACCAGTGGCATTAAATTATTCATCAATTACCATGACTAGTGGCATTAAATTACTAATCAGTTATCGTGACCAGTGGCATTAAATTATTCATCAATTACCATGACCAGTGACATTAAATTACTAATCAGTTATCGTGACCAGTGGCATTAAATTATTCATCAATTACCATGACCAGTGACATTAAATTAATAATTGACCAGTGGCATTAAATTAATAATTGACCAGTGGCAATAAATTATTCATCAGTTACCGTGGTCAGCGGCATTAAATTAATAATTGACCAGTGGCATTAAATTAATATTAATGCCACTGTAGCATTAATATTAATTTAATGCCACTGGTCAATTATTAATTTAATGCCACTGGCCATGGTAACTGATGAATAATTTAACCATGACCAGTGGCAGTACATTTATAGTACAGATTTACCCCTCCCCCCCTCCATGCTGCATATTCAGTTACTTACTAATTACTATTGTTATTAGTAAAGTTATTACTATAGTGCTGCTTACTTGAATGATGACACTATAGCCTTGGTCTCTGTCACTGTACTTGCTGGTGGTGGCTGCCTGCAACTTGGTCTGGTATGGTTCTGACCCGATTCCGAATCCTCCTCCTCGGCCTCGGCTCCTCTAGGTTGCAGACTTGCAGCCAGGCTTGCTTTGCTACGCCCTGGCTCCGCCTCCTCCTATGTCCCCAGGCCGCCTCCGCCCTCCGTCCGTGAGTGACGTCACGGCACCGGGACAAAGAGGCCGCCCAAATGGCTATATTGTTAGCTGTTAGGGGGAGTGCCTGGGGGAGTGATAATGCCTGTTTTTTTGTGACGCCGGCCCGCCCGCCGAGTGCAGGAGCGGAGCCGCCCGGCGCCCGGTGATGCTCGGACGGAGAGAGACAGTGACACAGTCACTGTCTGACAGTCAGAGTCATTGGTGTAGTGGCCCGCTGCCAATCTGCCCACCGGGAATCTCCCGGTAGTCCCGATGGCCAGCACAGGCCTGGGTACAAGCCAGTATCGTTCGTGAGTTATAGCTCGTAGTAGAGTTACCCGCCTCCCAGCCACCCCCCTGTTGTAACTGAGCTGCCAGAAAATAACTCCAGGGGTGCGGCACAGCCAAACCCCCTATGTCTCTCGGCAACTACACTCCAGGTATCCATATTGGAGAGTTATGCAAAACGCATAAAAGTTGAGGCAACCATACCATTTTTATCAAGCTACAATGACCCAACACTGACAGAGGAAGACGATTCCATATACCACATTTTGCTCGAAATGCCCTTATCAGGGGCTCCAGATTTTGTAACCACTTACAGACCACCCACCATCAAAATACAGTGGTACTTTGAAGAGGGATATTGTTGTTATGGCAGCAGATAGCTGCCATTACCCCAGTATCCTCTTTTTCAGCGGGTGTTCCGCTTTCAGATAAAAGTGGTCTCTGCGGCGGATTCGCAGAGAGATCACTTTCACCGTGCTCCAGTGCCCTCTGCCACTTACCGGAGCGACAGAGTGGATCACGTCTTCTTACGTGTTAAGTATGGAGCTGACTGAGGGGAAGATGGCCCCTACCCGGCTTCATACCACTGCAGGGCGGAAGCAATGTCAAAACGTCACCTCCGCCCATAGCTCTTAAAGAGAGTTTTTTTTTTTCAAATTACATTTGTTTTTATTTTTTATTGCATTTAAGTGTAAATATGAGATCTGAGGTCTTTTTGACCCCAGATCTCATATTTAAGTAGTCCCGCCATGCTTTTGGGATGTTTACATTCCTTGTAATAGGAATAAAAATGACACAATTTTTTTTAAAGAACAGTGTAAAAAGAAAAAAAAAAAGGTAAACTAAATAAGAAAAAAAAAATTCTTAACTCGCCCCGTCCCGCTGAACTTGCGTGCAGAATCGAACGCATTTGCGAGTAGCGCCCGCATATGAAAACAGTGTTCAAACCACACATGTGAGGTATCGCCGTGATCGTTAGAGCGAGAGCAATAATTCTAGCCCTAGGCTTTTTCTGTAACTCAAAACATGCAACCTGTATAATTTTTTAAACGTTGCCTATGGAGATTTTTAAGGGTAAAAGTTTGTCGCCATTCCATGAGCCGACGCAATTTTGAAGTGTGACATGTTGGGTATCAATTTACTTGGCGTAACATCATCTTTCACAATATAAAAAAAAAGATTGGGCTAACTTTAATGTTGTCTTATTTTTTAATTTAAAAAAAGTGCACTTGTAAGACCGCTGAGCAAATACAGTGTGGCAAAAAGTATTGCAATGACCGCCATTTTATTCTCTAGGGTGTTAGAAAAAAATATATATAATGTCTGGGGGTTCTAAGTAATTTTCAAGCAAAAAAAACTGTATTT
Source organism: Aquarana catesbeiana (assembly GCF_042186555.1). Lineage (NCBI taxonomy): Eukaryota > Metazoa > Chordata > Amphibia > Anura > Ranidae > Aquarana > Aquarana catesbeiana. Next base: position 300,960,362 of record NC_133331.1, on the reverse strand, counting down.
AACTTGTAAACAACAAGTTTGAAAAATAGACCCGGTCTTAAAGTGGTTAATATATACAGCTTGGGGTTTACCGTTACATTTATACACAAGTATTAAAAGCTTTCCACTCCTTGTGTCTGGCACTCTCCGGAAGCCCCTGTGCTACTCCATCCACCAAGAGGACAGATTTCTCCCAGTTAATAGAGAGCCCAGAGAACAAGCCAAATCTTTTTATTATATCCATTACTGCTGTCAATGATTGTCTCATATCTCCTAAAAACAGGGGGATATCATCCGCGTATAGCAAAATCTTTTCCTCATCCACCCCCCTTCTAAAGCCCCATATATCCCCCGCTGCTCTAATAGCTATAGCCAGCGGTTCCACCGCCAGGGCAAAAAGCAGGGGTGATAAAGGACACCCCTGCTTCATCCCCTGGGTCAGCGGAAAGTATTCAGTGACTTCATTCAGTGACCTCATTGATTCTCATTTTCATTCTTGGACCCATATACAACAATTTTACCCATTTTATAAACACAGGGCCAATGTTAAAAGCCGACAGGGCATCCCACAAGTACTGCCACTCGACACTGTCAAAGGCTTTGACAGCGTTGAGTGACAGCACGGCTCTTGAACCCAACTTGTCTGATGGAATTTGTAGATTCAAGAATAATCTCCTGATATTTAATGATGTCGACCTACCAGGGATAAAGCCACATTGGTCAGGGTGGATTTATGTATGGATTATTTTACTTAATCTACTCGCTAGTACTTTCGCCAGTATTTTGACGTCTGTTCAAAGCAGAGAGATCAGTCTATATGCCGCGGGTTGTATTGGATCTCTCCCCTCTTTTTGGTATAACTATAATTGTAGCTTCTGTCATAGATGCCGGCAGTTCTCCCTTTTTCAATGCCCCATTTAACAGCTCTAATAGTTTAGGCAACATTATCTCTCCGTAGTCACTGTAAATCTCGTTTGGAAATCCATCTGGACCTGGTATCTTATGGTTAGGTGATTCTAGTATCGCCTTTTGTAGTTCTTCAATGGTAATCAGGGGTTTCCAACAATTGCCCTATCATTTTCTGACAGGTGTGGAATGGTTAAGCCCTGCATAAAACCCGTCATTTCTCTGTCTACCTCTCCCACCTTAGACCTATATAAATCAGAGTAATAGTTTTTTTGGTGGACATAGAGGAGCCCTGAGACCTTGCCAGAAGGGCCAGCATGTGCCCAGTACTTTCTCACTCCTCATAATGGGCTTGCTTTAGAAAAAAACCTTCCATTCTCAACTTTCTTCAGGGATTCGGTACAGCTGTTGTGCCTCAGTCCAGTTAGCTAGATTATGGTTTGGCGATGGATCGTTTTCCATATCAGTCACTCTCCCAATTATTTCCGTTTCCCAGGCCTTAGTAGACTTCCTCCTAGAAATCAGTTGGATTATAATTCCTCTCAAATAGGCTTTAGTAGTGTCCCATATATCACCTTGTTTTGCTGAGGTTCTATTATAATCCAAAAATTCCCAGAGTTTATCCAGCATATGTTCTTTAGGGGTAATTAACTGCAGCCAAAAAGGATTAACTCTCCACTCTCTCCCTTCCCACCGTTTTCCTAATCTTAATGTCAGGACTAAAGGGGAGTGGTCCAACAGTCCTCTAGCCTCATATCTAATGTCTGTTACCAATGGGATAAGAGCATCATACCCTACTGCCATATGGATCCTAGAAAGCAAAGAGTGTGTATCTGAGTAACATGAAGAAATTTGTATCGCTGGGTGGCATTCCAGCCAAATACCCTTCCCGCCAAATACTCTCCTCTCCTAACAGAACAGGGATTTGTGTGTTTACTGAGAGTGGCTATGGCCACTCCCTCAGGATAGTCTGGTCTATCTCAAGGATATCTTCCAAAGACTCACCTTGCCTCTTTTTTGGTGTTTGCTTTCCAAAATGTGGTCATTCTGTCTCCAAAATGTGATATGTTGTAAGGTAATCCGATGCATAATTTATGCCCCTTGCAAACCTGAAGGTGTTCCTTGGATTTTGGGCCTCTATACGTGGTTAGGCCCTGGAAAGGTCAGTTTATTGTCAGTTTCCTAGGCGCTGAATAGGTCTCACACATGTGGTGTCCCCATGCTCAGGTTGAGTAGAATAATGTGCTTTGGGTGAAATTCTAAGTGTGCCTATGCTGTGTGGTAGAAAGATCTTATTAATTTACAACTGTGTAAAAAAGAATTCAATTTTCTTGCCACATTTTTCAAAAAAATGTGACAGAAAAATGAAATACTCATAAAACTTATGTTGCCTCTTCAAAAATACTGTTGGGTGTTTACTATCCAAACTGGGGAGGTTTTGTGGGTTTTGTACTCTAGTGGTGTTCCAGGGCCTCCAAACACAAGATAGGTAGTAAAAAAATGAGATGCCTAATTTTTGCCTGAAAGCTCCTTTGATTTTGGACCCCTATGCGACTAGACTGCAAAGAAGTTTTCTATATGCGGTATCCCCATGCTCAGAAGGAATAGCGTCTTCTAAATATGCCCATGCTGTTTGAAATATATCTTGGTAATTAACAGCTGTTTTAAAAAAAAAAAATGATTTCGTATTCTTTATTTTCCACTTTGCAAAATTGGGTCAGTTTTGCGGTGTTTCCACTGCTCTGCAAATGTAGAGCCTCAAGAATTGTCATAAGTAGTCAGGAAAATAGATGCGTAATTTATGCCCCTAGAAAGCCCAAAGGTGCTCCTTGGATTTTGGGCCCCTCTATGCATAAAAGCAGCAAAAACGTATCACACATGTGGTACCCTCATACTGGGGAAAAGCAGAAGAACGTGTTTGGTGTATAATTTTAGGTATGTCCGTGTTGTAAGTGAGAAATAGCTTTGTGAAATAAAATCACATTTTTTTTACTTTCTTCATATTTCAAAAAATGTTATTTTCTGACGAAAAATTACAACTTTAACAAAACTCACCATCACTAAAGACTTTGGGGTGTACACTTTCAAAAATAGGTCATTTTGGTGGGTATTTGTACTGTCCCAGGATTTTAGGGCCACAGGAAATGAGATAGGCCGTCAGAACCTCAGGACTGACATTGTTTAACATTTACATTACCACTAATAGCGGCAGGAGAGGGGGGCCTGAGACGGCTCACACACACAGGAGTTGACAGGCAGGGGGAGGGGGGAAAGAGGAGAGCAGCGAGTGATTGAGGCACATATATTGACCACCGTAATCAGAGCTCAGCAGCCATGATTACCGTGGTCAGCACACAGAGGGGGACACAGGAACTGGCAGGATCAACCAAGTTTTTTATAGCTTAGAGTGGGACAGATTAGTCATTACAAGCACTGTGCTGTTTAATCTGCTATAAGGGAACAGGAGCTCTTTTTTTTTAGGGTTACAACCCCTTTAACCACTTGCCACCCAGGCCAATTCTAACATTTCTCTCCTACATGTAAAAATCATAATTTTCTTGCTAGAAAATTATTAAGAACCCCCAAACGTTATATATTTTTTTTAGCAGAGACCCTAGCAAATAAAATGGCAGTTGCTTCAATTTGTTATGGTATTTGCGCAGCAATTTTTCAAACACAATTTTGTTGGAAAAATATCACTTTAATGAATAAAAAAATAAAAAATATATTATTTACCCCAATTTTTTAGTGTTATGTAAAAGATGATGTTATGCTGAGTAAATAGATATCTAACATGTCACGCTTTAAAACTGTGGAATAGCGCCAAACTTCGGTACTTAAAAATCTCCATAGGCTACTCTTTACAAATTCTTACTGTTCACCAGTTTGGAGTTACAGAGGAGGTCTAGTGCTAGATTTATTGCTCTCGCTCCAACATTTGTGATGCTACCTAACGTGTGGTTTGAACGCCATTTACGTATGCGGACGTGACCTATTTATGTGTTCGCTTCTGTGTGCGGGAACAGGGGACAGGGCTGCTTTAAAAAAAAAGAAAATATGTATTTTATTTTTTTATTTTTACACTTTCCCTTGACATTTTTTTTTTGATCACTTTTATTTCTATTACAAGGAATGTAAACATCCCTTGTACTAGGGATAGGGCATTACAGGTCTTCTTTACGGAGAGATCTGGGGTCTATATGTCCCCACATCTCTCCTCTATGGTGGAAAGCCTGAGATAAAAAAAAAAAAAAAAAAAATCGATCTCAGGCTTCCAGCAAAAACAATAGCAGTGTTTACATCTGCTGGCACCAGAAGTGACGTCGCTTCCAGCCTCCCAGGGTCATAGAGATGGTCCCCAACCAGCTCTATGGTAAACTGCTGAGGCCAGCGGATTCATTCTCCAGCTCCCCGATCACAAGAGCAAGCCGGGAGAAGCACTGGAGTGTGGCGGGAGGGGGACATTCCCTTTATATATACTGTATTTATTGGCGTATAACACTCACTTTTTTACCATGAAAATCGGGTGCAAATAGCGTGTGCGTGTTATAATATACTTCAATTTTAGCTGCCTCGGAGGGGACAAGGAGGGGGGCCAGACGAGCGCTGTCAGATTACATACAGCGAGAATCTCCTGTTTACTTGGCAGCCTCTGTAATAGGAAGTCCCGTCTCCTGGGCCGCCATTGGACCACTGTTCTGTCTATCATAGGAGATTCTCTTTGTATGTAATCTGTCGGCGCTCGTCCCACCCCCTCCCTGTCCACTCTAGGCTGCAGGTGCACGTCAATCAGGCTGCACTGATGGCAATGGTGAGGCTGCTGTATTGAAGGCAATCGTGAGGCTGTATTGATGTGGATTGATGAGGCTGCAGATGGGCACTGACCCTTATTTTGCTCCAAAGTGCCTTATTTAAAATTTTAGTTTTTTTCCAGAAACTTCCCTCTTAAAATGAATGTGCGTGTTATGCGCCTGTGCGTGTTATACGCCGATAAATACGGGTATATATAAACTGTGCAGCTGTAATGTAAAATGTAAACATAAATCCAATAAACTATATATAGCAAAGTTATCTATAACACCTATGCATTAAAAGGAATATATAAATCAAAAGTGTTCGTGCTCCGTGATATTGCACTCAGTCCTCAATGAAAAAACTAAAAACTAAACAACAATAGTCCATATAAAAAATAAAGTGCTCGTACTCCGTGAATATCAATTAATCCTTGATGAAGTATTTAAACCAAACAGCAAAAGTCCATAGTAACATCAGTCATGTGATAATAGGTGTCTTCATGCCTGGTACACACAAAACCCCCACCGGGTGTTCCCTCACCTTAAGGGCTAAAATAATAAGCCTGTATTAGATAGCAGTAGCCTGCAGAGATCCTCCTTTGCTTCCTTTATCCTATGCGGGTTTGTGGAACACTAATATAGAACACAGGACACCTGCTCCTTCCGACGATAAACCAGCTCAGAGGTCTCTATTTTCTCCTGGTATGTTTCAGAAAATCTCCTCATACATCACATGTGGAAAATGACAGAGGCATGCTATAGCGTGATACCGTTTAAAACTTTTTTAATTGCACATAAAACTCCACATATATACAACTCACATTTAAAATAAATAAAAATGCCTTTTAAAGTGCTATAGTGCTGAGGGGGGATAGAGTCACCTGTGATCTGGCTCTGCAGCCTCGGTTTTCACGGCGTTCCCCCGTCCTATGTCAGTTCTCCTGCACTTCCTTGTACCTCTCTCGTCAGCCAATCAAGCGCCTCCTACCGGTTTCGTCACTCTTGTGACTTCCTCTGGGAAGAAGATATCTGAATGATGCCTGTAGCTGCACCCATCATTCAGATATCTCCACTCAAAGTCCCCGATGTCATATGACGTCCTACGGGCAGGCAGTGGTTCTCTCTTTTGGGTGGACTGACTCTTAAAATTCTCCATAGTGATTACAGAAAATTGAGAACAGAGTATTGGAAAGTGCGAAGCATTCTTGTTTATTTTAGACAATCAGAATTAGTGATTAACAAACAATAAAAACAAAGCTAGAATCTACATCAAATCTTCTATAACTGAAGAACATAAACTATAAAATGTAATAATTATTGGATGGACCAATGAAAAGCCGACTTCTTCTGTGAGACATCAAAAGTTCAATAATGTACAGGAACCAATAAGAAGTGTTGTCCATGTATTGTCCTATCTGGCCATGTATTAGCACAGATTAGTTGAAAGGTGCGGTCTGTGTGAGTGCGGGACCGAGTCAGCACTGTATGTTTAGTGGGTCATATTACTAGAATTCAATTCCAGACGGCCTAAACCAAAGTGTACCCAAAAAAAAAATATTGTTACCCCTCCCCCAAGATATCATGAACATGAAAAAGGTTGTTAGCGTGTGTGACTTCTCTGATGTCTGACCAGGTCTACTTTATAAATTAAACATTTACTCTGAACATGAATAAGGACGTTCACCTGTGTGAGTTCTCTGGTGTCTGAGCAGACTATTGTTCCGAATGAAACAATTCCCGCACTCTGAACAAGAAAAGGGACGCTCACCAATGTGAGTTCTTTGGTGTAAAACGAGGTCTCTTTTTTCAATGAAAGATTTCCCGCACTCTGAACATGAAAAAGGACGCTCATCCGTATGAATTTTCTGGTGTTTACCAAGGTTTCCTTTATCAGCGAAATTTCCCACACTCTGAACATGAATAGGGATGCTCACCTGTGTGAATTCTCTGGTGTTTATGAAGGTCTTTATTCGTAATAAAAGATTTCCCGCAATCTGAACACAAATATGGACGATCACCGTGTGAGTCTTCTGGTGTGCGACAAGGATACATTTCTGATTGAAACATGCCCCGCACTCTGAACAGGAATAGGGACGCTCACCCGTGTGAGTTCTTTGGTGTCTAATAAGTTTTCCTTTCTCAATGAAGCATTTCTCGCACTCTGAACATGAATAGGGACGTTCACCTGTGTGACTTATCTGGTGTATAACAAGGTCTCTATTATGAAAGAAACATTTCCCGCACTCTGAGCATGAATAGAGACGTTCTCCTGTGTGAATTATCTGGTGTTTTAGAAGATTTTTATTATAAATGAAACATTTCCCGAACTCTGAACATGAATAGGGACGCTCACCAGTGGGAATTTTCTTGTGCATAAGAAGTGACCATTTTTTTGCAAACAATTTCCCACACTCTGAACATGACAATTAACTCTCTTCTGTGGGAATTCCGTCATGGCTTAAAGAAGGTTCCTTGGGAATAGATGGATCTATTGAAGTATCTGTACTGTGAGCTCCTATATTCTTGGTGTGTGATCCGTCAGAAGATTCCTCAGGATTAGAGGGATCCATTGATCTCCCCAATTGGGAAGGTCAGGGATGTATATTTGGAGTAACGGGATTTCCTCCCAGAGAATATTGTACAATGTTATTATCTTCTGCTTTATAATCTAGAGATACAATGAGATGTTCCTCAGAGGTATTCCGGACATTGTGTCCACCTGTTGCAAAACAATTTAACATTAAATGTTACAACCTTCAATTCAGGAATCATATATGTTGGTCCATCACCAAATAATTTATAAGAGCTCTGGCATGGATTTGGGGGCATTTAGAAGAGAAAAATATGGATAAAAACCAAGCAAAAGTGTCCAGCGCTCCAAACCCAAAGTGCACAGTGCTATGTCTCTTCTGTTTTTGTGTGCAAAGTTCTCTGACAGAGTTCAATAAAAATGCTCTCAGTGCTCCGCACTACTCGCTATCCTCCACTTTCACATCAGAGAACTCACCGGAATTCTATGATCCCTCTCTTACTAATGGGTCATTAAGCCCTTGTATCCCCCAAGGGGAAGATCATCCAGGACCACCACCTCTATACTACATCTCCAGTTATCTCATATCATACCTGCCGGTATTTTCTCACCTCAGATCCATCCCAGACTCTGAGACATCAACAAAGATGGCTGCCATGCCATCACCTTCTGCAGCGCTCTCCACCAATCAGCACATAGAATAAGGCCAATGACAGAAAGCCCCTACAACAGCTCTGTAAGGTGATTGAAAGGAGAGGAGCCGCAGTGCTGTCAAGGATGATGTTGAGAAGGTGGTCCTGGATGATCTTCCCCTTGATGGATACAAGCTCTTATTGACCCATTGGTAACCGAAGAGTCATGGAATTACGGTCAGTTCTCTGATGTGAAGGTGAAGTATAGCAGGTGGGGTGGAACATTTTTATTAATCTCTGGAAGAGAATTTTGCATGAGAGGAGAGAAGAGACATAGAACTGTGCACGTTGTGTTTGGAACGCTGGACAGTTTCTTATTTGTATATTGAAGCGCTTTCAAGTTAGAAATTGAGAAAGGAGATGGACCTTCCTCCACCTCATTTCTGGAAAACATGATGACATAATGAATAATGGATATGAAACCTTCATATGGTGTCCAGTACCTCCTTCTCATTTGTTTGAAACATGACATTATATTGAGGAATGGACATGGACCTTTCATATGATATACAGTATCTCCACTTCATTTGTTGGGCACAATATACAGGATACATTGGGTAATGGGGTGGGTACATCGAGGATGTTCTTGCTGTTGACAGTTAAGGTTTCTCAGTATTTACTTTACAGAAGGATGTGATGATCTCTATTTTGTACATGAGAAGCAAACTTTGTGTGTAACTAAATAAAGAAAACCTCTGTATATAGAAGGGGTTTCTTGTTTTTACAGCTGTGTGGATGAGGGATAGTCTCATTCTAGATGAATATACACAGGTATATAAATGAGGGATGGTGTGCTGTTCCTGTGTGGAATCCTAGGAATACAGAGGACAGGGACATCTCTCTGGTGGGTTCCCATTACTGGATCCATTTGTAGGAAACACACACACTGACTGAATACATTGTTTTGATGTGTTTATCAGATGATGGGGGATCTAGGTGGACCCTCCGTACTGCTCTCGCCTTTACAATAAAGTCTCCTCTTAACCGGTGATGTGAGAGGTAGCTGATTCTGCATCATGACGTCCTTGTAGAGATCCTTGTGTCCTTCTAAATACTCCCACTCCTCCATGGCAGTGCTGGGACAAGGCCATTTGGTGCCCAGGGCAAAGATGGCAAACTGCGCCCCCCCCCCCCATTTTTAAGAAAGAATCAATGTAATTTCAAAACAAGGATATACTTAAAACAATACAAATTCAATTAGGTTTAATGCGATAGAAACAGAGTTCACTCACACCTTTTAATTATATGTACAGTCAGGTCCATAAATATTGGGACATTGACACAATTCTAATCTATTTGGCTCTATACACCACCACATTGGATTCCACCACTGGTCCACAGTGGGAGGATTCCCCCTTCCACCTGGAATGTGTAGATGGGGGAATTGGAACATTCTTTTTTTTCATTCAACCTAATAGTTGAATGAAAAAAGTGATCAATGTATGGGCAGCCCAAGAGCTAACACTAAGATAGTTTAACCTCTTGACATCCACGCTATAGCTGAATGACGGCCACAGCGCGGACCTGAATTTCCGGGAGTGCACGTGCCCTGTGCCCGCTGTGATCACCGAGTCACTGAGTCCCGATCCCCTTACAATGTGATCAGCTGTCAGCCAATGACAGCTGATCACATGATCAAAAGAAAAGCTCTGTGATCGTTTTTTTTTTCTCCTCACGCTGACAGTGCGAGGAGAAAAAAAAGCTGATCACCGGCTCATCTGCAAGGGACATCGGTCCCGAAGAGGAAGAGGCAATTATGCCTCATCTGTGCCACCTGCCATTGCCACCTACTTATGCCCATGAGTGCCACCTATCAATGCCCACAAGTGCCACCTATCAATGCCACCTAGCAGTGCTGCCTATCAGTGTAACTGATCAGTGCCCATTATTGCCACCCATCAGTGCCACCTCATCAGCGTACATCAATGAAGGAGAAAAATTACCTGTTTTAAAATTTTATAACATAATATAATAACATTTTTTTTTTTTTTTAATTCGGTCTTTTTACATTTTTTTTTAACAATAAATAAAAACGCAGAGGTGATCAAATACCACCAAAAGAAAGCTCTATTTGTGGGGAAAAAATGATAAAAGTACAGTGTTGTATGATCGCGCAGTTGTCATTCAAAGTGCGCCAGCGCTGAAAGCTGAAAATTGGTCTGGATAGGAGGGGTGTTTAAGTGCCCAGTAAGCAAGTGGTTAAATCTCAGCTGTTTCCGTGAGAACTGGCTGAGATTAAAACCATTAATGGGCAGGCTGAAAGTACCAAGTTGATTGATCAAATTGGGTACAACCAGCCTGCCAGATACTCTATGATTATCACTAGCGGTTGCAATATCTGCTAGTGATAATCACTGTTTGTGGGGACAATACAATTGCTCAGCAGAAGGGATTCCCTGTCAGCACTGACTGAACTGACAGGGGAATCGTGTCAATTTCTTTCCGGAAATCTGTGGTTACTGGAAAGAAATTTGTACCATCTAATGTCTAACTGAAAGTGAAAGTTAGTGAATATCTTGAAAGAACATGAGGGGGAGGACAGATGGGGGATGGAGATAAGGACAGTTCAGTGATCACTGTGTACTGCAGTGTGCACATGACTCACCCAGGTCCAGGCTGGAAGCTCAGGCATCTTTGGCACACAGGATTGTGCAGCTTTTCATATCTCCCGCCCCCACACATCCCTTCTCTTCAGATACATCTGCACATCGGGGATAGTGTGGGCGGGGCGGGAAGTCACTGGAGGAGCAGAGGTGGGAGGAGCTGTATTCCTCCCCTGATCTCCCGTCAGTGAGGGGGAGGTGATGGTTCGCTGGGCTGTGTAAGTGTCACAGACACTACAGAGATGCAGCCACGGTCTCAGCATTTACAGACTGATTCTCCTGTCCTACAGACAGGAGAAATCAGTCTGTTTCTTCACAGTTAGCAAGATAATGGGAGGCTTGTCCGCCCCTCCCTCTGCTGGTTCAATCCCTCCTGAACTCGCTCTCCTCCCTGCCAATGAGGGGGAGGGAGCAGATCGGTCGGAGCGGCTCTCATATTATGCTCAGTCAGCGAGCAGAGGGAGGGGGAGAAATCCGCCCCCTCTCACACTCCGCCCAGGGCACCCGCCCCTCTCGCCCACCCCTTGTACTGGCCCTGCTCCATGGAGAAATAGACAGTGACATCCTGACACCTTATAGGAACCTGACACACACAATGATACAGTCACCATCCAGACACATCCCTTGACTGTTAATGGATAATGTCCCAGAATTCCAGACACCGCTCACCTCTCCTGTCAGCAGCTCCATCATCTTCTTGATGACTTCTAGGATCTTCTTGGCACTGGTTACCTCTGTTGTCAGGCAGTGAGGTGGAGGCACTGTGATGGGTGATGTCCTGAGAAGACGACTGCTGGGTGTTAACAGATCACCAGATATTTTTCTCACTACTTTATAATCCTATGTATAGAGAGAAAATAACAATTATCACTACAGACATAGCAGAATCCTCCTCATCTCTCTGGTCAGGTCTGGGTTTTATTCATAGAGATAAGAATGCTGTCATGTGACCTCTTAGAATCTTCCTCACCTCTCCGGTCAGCAGGTAGATGATATCCAGGGTGAGGTCCAATATTCTTTCAGTCGTGTGATTTTTGCCTTTCTCCGTCTTCATTGATGTGGTCATGTGATCTACACAGGACTTTCCTCTCTGTAGACAGATAATAAACTGAGAATTATTTGGACTGTACTGGGATGAAAAATGTCTGCACAGAGTTCTGACATTTTAAATTCCATTCAAATAACAACTCCTACCAAAATCTTTCATTTTAGGCTCAAAATAACTGGGGAAGAGTTAGGACTTTTTTCTTTCACTTCCTGTCCACCATTTATCTAAGTCTATAAACCAGAAGCTCTGGGTGGATAGTTGAATAAATGTCTCTATATTTAGGATGTACCTGGTCTATAAACTATTGGCTCTGGATTGGCAGTTGAATAAATGTCTCTATATTTAGGATGTATCTGATCTATAAACCAGAGGCTCTGGATGGACAGTTGGAATTGGTTCTCTATTTGGGATGTATCTGGTCTATAAACCAGAGGCTCTGGATTGACAGTTGAATAAATGGCTCTATATTTAAGATGTATCTGATCTATAAACCAGAGGCTCTGGATGAACAGTTGGAATTGGTTCTATATTTAGGATGTATCTGGTCTATAAACCAGAGGCTCTGGATGGACAGTTGAATAAATGGCTCTATATTTAAGATGTATCTGATCGATAAACCAGAGGCTCTGGATGGACAGTTGGATAAATGACTCTATGTTTAGTATGTACTTGGTCTATAAACCAGAGGCTCTGGATTGGCAGTTGAATAAATGTCTCTATATTTAGGATGCATCTGATCTATAAACCAGAGGCTCTGGATGGACAGTTGGAATTGGTTCTATATTTAGGATGTATCTGGTCTATAAACCAGAGGCTGTGGATGGACAGTTGAATAAATGGCATTATATATAGGATGTATCTGACCTATAAACCAGAGGCTTTGGATGGACAGTTGGATAAATGGTTCTATATTTAGAATATATCTGGTCTATAAACCAGAGGCTCTGGATGGACAGTTGGATAAATTGCTCTATATTTAGGATGTATCCAGTCTACAAACCAGAGGCTCTGGATGTACAGTTGGATAAATGGTTCTATATTTAAGATGTATCTGATCTATAAACCAGAGGCTCTGGATGGACAGCTGGAATTGGTTCCCTATTTAGGATGTATCTGGTCTATAAACCAAAGGCTCTGGATGGACAGTTGAATAAATGGCTCAATATTTAAGATGTATCTGATCTATAAACCAGAGGCTCTGGATGGACAGTTGGAATTGGTTCTATATTTAGGATGTATCTGGTCTATAAACCAGAGGCTCTGGATGGACAGTTGAATAAATGGCTCTATATTTAAGATGTATCTGATCTATAAACCAGAGGCTCTGGGTGGACAGTTAGATAAATGACTCTATGTTTAGTATGTACTTGGTCTATAAACCAGAGGCTCTGGATTGGCAGTTGAATAAATGTCTCTATATTTAGGATGCATCTGATCTATAAACCAGAGGCTATGGATGGACAGTTGGATAAATGGTTCTATATTTAGAATATATCTGGTCTATAAACCAGAGGCTCTGGAGTAAAACATTGATAAATGGCTCTATATATAGGATGTATCTGGTCTACAAACCAAAGGCTCTGGATGTACAGTTGGATAAATGTCTCTATATTTAGGATGTATCCGGTCTACAAACCAGAGGCTCTGGATTGACAGTTGGATAAATTGCTCTATATTTAGGATGTATCCAGTCTACAAACCAGAGGCTCTGGATGTACAGTTGGATAAATTGCTCTATATTTAGGATGTATCCGATCTATAAACCAGAGGCTCTGGATGGACAGTTGGAATTGGCTCTATATTTAGGATGTATCTGATCTATAAACCAGAGGCTCTGGATAGACAGTTGGATAAATGGCTCTATATTTAGGATGTACTTGGTCTATAAACCAGAGGCTCTGGATTGGCAGTTGAATAAATGTCTCTATATTTAGGATGTATCTGATCTATAAACCAGAGGCTCTGGATGGACAGTTGAATAAATGGTTCTATATTTATAATGTATCTGGGCTATAAACCAGTGACTCTGGAGTAAAACTTTGATAAATGGCTATATTTAGGATGTATCTGATCTATAAACCAGAGGCTCTGGATGGACAGTTAGATAAATTGCGTTATATTTAGGATGTATCTGGTCTACAAACCAGAGGCTCTGGATGTACAGTTGGATAAATGGCTCTATATTTAGGATGTATCCGGTCTACAGTCCAGAGGCTCTGGATGGACAGTTGGATAAATTGCTCTATATTTAGGATGTATCCAGTCTACAAACCAGAGGCTCTGGATGTACAATTGGATAAATGGTTCTATATTTAGGATGTATATGGTCTATAAACCAGAGGCTCCAGATGGACAGTTGGATAAATGGCTCTATATTTAGGATGTATCTGGTCTGAAAACCAGAGGCTCTGGATGTACAGTTGGATAAATGGCTCTATATTTAGGATGTATCTGGTCTACAAACCAGAGGCTCCATATGGGCATTTGGATAAATTGCTCTCTATTTAGGATGTATTCAGTCTACAAACCAGAGGCTCTGGACGTACAGTTGGTTAAATGGTTCTATATTTAGGATGCATCCGGTCTACAAACCAGAGGCTCTGGATGGACAGTTGGATAAATTGCTCTATATTTAGGATGTATCCAGTTTACAAACCAGAGGCTCTGGATGTACAATTGGATAAATGGTGCTATATTTAGGATGCATCTGGTCTATACACCAGAGGTTCTGGATGAACAGTTGAATAAATATCTCTATATTTAGGATGTGTCTGGTCTATAAACCAGAGGCTCTAGATGGACAGTTAAATAAATGGCTGTATATTTAGCATATACCTGGTCTATAAACCAGAGGCTCTGGATTGGCAGTTGAATAAATGGCTCTATATTTAGGATGTATCTGATCTATAAACCAGAGGCTCTGGATGGACAGTTGAATAAATTGCTCTATATTTAGGATGTATGCGGTCTACAAACCAGAGGCTCTGGATGGACAGTTGGATAAATTGCTCTATATTTAGAATGTATCCAGTCTACAAACCAGAGGCTCTGGATGTACAGTTGGATAAATGGTTCTATATTTAGAATGTATCTGGTCTATAAACCAGAGGCTCCAGATGGACAGTTGGATAAATGGCTTTATATTTAGGATGCATCTGGTCTATAAACCAGGAGGTCTGGATGGACAATTGGATAGATGGCTCTAAATTTAGGATTAAGGATGAGCTCAGGCGTGTTCGCAAACAGCAAGTGCAGAGCACGCCAGGAAGTTGGCACTGCACAGCGCTAATCACAGGCAGTGAGACATTTCCCGATCTCTGCAACCGCGCATTTGGGACAATGTCCCACTGCTTGTGATTAGCGCACTGCAATGCTGACTTCCTGGCGGGCTCTACACATGCTGTTTGCGAACACACCTGAGCTCATCTTTATTTAGGATGTATTTGGTCTATAAACCAGAGGCTCCAGATGGACAGTTGGATAAATATCTCTATTTTTAGGATGTATCTTATCTATAAACCAGAGGCTCTGGATGGACAGTTGTATATGTAACTCTGTACATATTATAATAGTGTAGAAGCATCTGCTGTATTTAAAGGACATCTCAGTGACTATGGAGGAAGAGGCAATAAATGTCAAACAATTCTTATTACCTCCTCTGCTGCCGAGTGAAGGAATATCTCCCTCTACTTCCTGCAAACATTGCTCTCTCTATGAACTTCCTTATTGTGGATGACATCACTTCCTGTCTGTATCTTCTATCACTTCCTGTCTCTGCGTTCCACTGACAATACGCGAGTTCACCATCTGTGGATAAAACAAAAACTGCAGCTGGTGTTTTTAAATTCTTTACAGCCAACATCCACAGAAGATCTGTACTTAGTTCTTCTGTATGTATGTTTTTTATTGAATTGTCTACATTTATGTGACCATTAAATAATTATAGTTTTATCCATAATAAATAGTAAAGTATGGTAAAAGTTAAAAAGTCCTGTGGCTTATACAGAGTTTCGTATTTTAAGCTTCAGGATGGAATTTGCTCATTAGCCCAAACTTCGTAATATATTTTCTATTTTTGTAATTTTATTTTGTGATGAGCCTCATTTAAAGTCCCATGACCAGAACTTTTGTTTGTATGTATACTATAAGGATGGAGGCATGTTAAGGTGGCGTGTCGCGATCACGTTCTTCTTATGTCTATGCACATTGGGTGGAAGACTCCCTGGTCTCCTGTGATCGGCCAAACCACCATTATATGTTTTTTCATTATACATTATATATTTTCTTTCATGCTGGTTTCGATTTCATTCCAGATTCCTGGTCTATAAACTATTGGCTCTGGATTGGCAGTTGAATAAATGTCTCTATATTTAGGATGTATCTGATCTATAAACCAGAGGCTCTGGATGGACAGTTGGAATTGGTTCTCTATTTAGGATGTATCTGGTCTATAAACCAGAGGCTCTGGATTGACAGTTGAATAAATGGCTCTATATTTAAGATGTATCTGATCTATAAACCAGAGGCTCTGGATGAACAGTTGGAATTGGTTCTATATTTAGGATGTATCTGGTCTATAAACCAGAGGCTCTGGATGGACAGTTGAATAAATGGCTCTATATTTAAGATGTATCTGATCGATAAACCAGAGGCTCTGGATGGACAGTTGGATAAATGACTATGTTTAGTATGTACTTGGTCTATAAACCAGAGGCTCTGGATTGGCATTTGAATAAATGTCTCTATATTTAGGATGCATCTGATCTATAAACCAAAGGCTCTGGATGGACAGTTGGAATTGGTTCTATATTTAGGATGTATCTGGTCTATAAACCAGAGGCTCTGGATGGACAGTTGGATAAATGGTTCTATATTTAGACTATATCTGGTCTATAAACCAGAGGCTCTGGAGTAAAACATTGATAAATGGCTCTATATATAGGATGTATCTGGTCTACAAACCAAAGGCTCTGGATGTACAGTTGGATAAATGGCTCTATATTTAGGATGTATCCGGTCTACAAACCAGAGGCTCTGGATGGACAGTTGGATAAATTGCTGTATATTTAGGATGTATCCAGTCTACAAACCAGAGGCTCTGGATGTACAGTTGGATAAATGGTTCTATATTTAAGATGTATCTGATCTATAAACCAGAGGCTCTGGATGGACAGCTGGAATTGGTTCCCTATTTAGGATGTATCTGGTCTATAAACCAAAGGCTCTGGATGGACAGTTGAATAAATGGCTCTATATTTAAGATGTATCTGATCTATAAACCGGAGGCTCTGGATGGACAGTTGGAATTGGTTCTATATTTAGGATGTATCTGGTCTATAAACCAGAGGCTCTGGATGGACAGTTGAATAAATGGCTCTATATTTAAGATGTATCTGATCTATAAACCAGAGGCTCTGGATGGACAGTTAGATAAATGACTCTATGTTTAGTATGTACTTGGTCTATAAACCAGAGGCTCTGGATTGGCAGTTGAATAAATGTCTCTATATTTAGGATGCATCTGATCTATAAACCAGAGGCTCTGGATGGACAGTTGGAATTGGTTCTATATTTAGGATGTATCTGGTCTATAAACCAGAGGCTGTGGATGGACAGTTGAATAAATGGCATTATATATAGGATGTATCTGACCTATAAACCAGAGGCTTTGGATGGACAGTTGGATAAATGGTTCTATATTTAGAATATATCTGGTCTATAAACCAGAGGCTCTGGAGTAAAACATTGATAAATGGCTCTATATATAGGATGTATCTGGTCTACAAACCAAAGGCTCTGGATGTACAGTTGGATAAATGGCTCTATATTTAGGATGTATCCAGTCTACAAACCAGAGGCTCTGGATGGACAGTTGGATAAATTGCTCTATATTTAGGATGTATCCAGTCTACAAACCAGAGGCTCTGGATGTACAGTTGGATAAATGGTTCTATATTTAAGATGTATCTGATCTATAAACCAGAGGCTCTGGATGGACAGCTGGAATTGGTTCCCTATTTAGGATGTATCTGGTCTATAAACCAAAGGCTCTGGATGGACAGTTGAATAAATGGCTCTATATTTAAGATGTATCTGATCTATAAACCAGAGGCTCTGGATGGACAGTTAGATAAATGACTCTATGTTTAGTATGTACTTGGTCTATAAACCAGAGGCTCTGGATTGGCAGTTGAATAAATGGCATTATATATAGGATGTATCTGACCTATAAACCAGAGGCTTTGGATGGACAGTTGGATAAATGGCTCTATATTTAGAATATATCTGGTCTATAAACCAGAGGCTCTGGAGTAAAACATTGATAAATGGCTCTATATTTAGGATGTATCCGTCTACAAACCAGAGGCTCTGGATTGATAGTTGGATAAATTGCTCTATATTTAGGATGTATTCAGTCTGCAAACCAGAGGCTCTGGATGTACAGTTGGATAAATGGTTCTATATTTAGGATGTATCTGGTCTATAAACCAGAGGCTCCAGATGGACAGTTGGATAAATGGCTCTATATTTAGGATGCATCTGGTCTATAAACCAGAGGCTCTGGATGGACAGTTGAATACATGGCTATATATTTAGGATGCACCTGGTCTATAAACCAGAGGCTCTGGATTGGCGGTTGAATAAATGGCTGTATATTTAGGATGTATCCGATCTATAAACCAGAGGCTCTGGATGGACAGTTGGAATTGGCTCTATATTTAGGATGTATCTGATCTATAAACCAGAGACTCTGGATGGACAGTTGGATAAATGACTCTATATTTAGGATGTACCTGGTCTATAAACCAGAGGCTCTGGATTGGCAGTTGAATAAATGTCTCTATATTTAGGATGTATCTGATCTATAAACCAGAGGCTCTGGATGGACAGTTGAATAAATGGTTCTATATTTATAATGTATCTGGGCTATAAACCAGAGACTCTGCAGTAAAACTTTGATAAATGGCTATATTTAGGATGTATCTGATCTATAAACCAGAGGCTCTGGATGGACAGTTGGATAAATTGCGTTATATTTAGGATGTATCTGGTCTACAAACCAGAGGCTCTGGATGTACAGTTGGATAAATGGCTCTATATTTAGGATGTATCCGGTCTACAGTCCAGAGGCTCTGGATGGACAGTTGGATAAATTGCTCTATATTTAGGATGTATCCAGTCTACAAACCAGAGGCTCTGGATGTACAATTGGATAAATGGTTCTATATTTAGGATGTATATGGTCTATAAACAGAGGCTCCAGATGGACAGTTGGATAAATGGTTCTATATTTAGGATGTATCTGGTCTGAAAACCAGAGGCTCTGGATGTACAGTTGGATAAATGGCTCTATATTTAGGATGTATCCGGTCTACAAACCAGAGGCTCCATATGGGCATTTGGATAAATTGCTCTCTATTTAGGATGTATTCAGTCTACAAACCAGAGGCTCTGGATGTACAGTTGGTTAAATGGTTCTATATTTAGGATGCATCCGGTCTACAAACCAGAGGCTCTGGATGGACAGTTGGATAAATTGCTCTATATTTAGGATGTATCCAGTTTAAAAACCAGAGGCTCTGGATGTACAGTTGGATAAATGGTGCTATATTTAGGATGTATCTGGTCTATACACCAGAGGTTCTGGATGAACAGTTGAATAAATATCTCTATATTTAGGATGTGTCTGGTCTATAAACCAGAGGCTCTAGATGGACAGTTAAATAAATGGCTGTATATTTAGCATATACCTGGTCTACAAACCAGAGGCTCTGGATTGGCAGTTGAATAAATTGCTCTATATTTAGGATGTATCTGATCTATAAACCAGAGGCTCTGGATGGACAGTTGAATAAATTGCTCTGTATTTTGAATGTATCTGGGCTACAAACCAGAGGCTCTGGATCTACAGTTGGATAAATGGCTCTATATTTAGGATGTATGCGGTCTACAAACCAGAGGCTCTGGATGGACAGTTGGATAAATTGCTCTATATTTAGAATGTATCCAGTCTACAAACCAGAGGCTCTGGATGTACAGTTGGATAAATGGTTCTATATTTAGAATGTATCTGGTCTATAAACCAGAGGCTCCAGATGGACAGTTGGATAAATGGCTCTATATTTAGGATGTATCTGGTCTATAAACCAGAGGCTCTGGATGGACAGTTGGATACATGGTTCTATATTTAGGATGTATCTGGTCTATAAACCAGGAGGTCTGGATGGACAATTGGATAGATGGCTCTAAATTTAGGATTAAGGATGAGCTCAGGCGTGTTCGCAAACAGCACGTGCAGAGCCCGCCAGGAAGTTGGCACTGCACAGCGCTAATCACAGCCAGTGAGACATTTCCCAATCTCTGCAGCCGCGCATTTGGGACAATGTCCCACTGCTTGTGATTAGCGCACTGCAATGCTGACTTCCTGGCGGGCTCTACACATGCTGTTTGCGAACACACCTGAGCTCATCTTTATTTAGGATGTATTTGGTCTATAAACCAGAGGCTCCAGATGGACAGTTGGATAAATATCTCTATTTTTAGGATGTATCTTATCTATAAACCAGAGGCTCTGGATGGACAGTTGTATATGTAACTCTGTACATATTATAATAGTGTAGAAGCATCTGCTGTATTTAAAGGACATCTCAGTGACTATGGAGGAAGAGGCAATAAATGTCAAACAATTCTTATTACCTCCTCTGCTGCCGAGTGAAGGAATATCTCCCTCTACTTCCTGCAAACATTGCTCTCTCTATGAACTTCCTTTCTGTGGATGACATCACTTCCTGTCTGTATCTTCTATCACTTCCTGTCTCTGCGTTCCACTGACAATACGCGAGTTCACCATCTGTGGATAAAACAAAAACTGCAGCTGGTGTTTTTAAATTCTTTACAGCCAACATCCACAGAAGATCTGTACTTAGTTCTTCTGTATGTATGTTTTTTATTGAATTGTCTACATTTATGTGACCATTAAATAATTATAGTTTTATCCATAATAAATAGTAAAGTATGGTAAAAGTTAAAAAGTCCTGTGGCTTATACAGAGTTTCGTATTTTAAGCTACAGGATGGAATTTGCTCATTAGCCCAAACTTCGTAATATATTTTCTATTTTTGTAATTTTATTTTGTGATAAGCCTCATTTAAAGTCCCATGCCCAGAACTTTTGTTTGTATATATACTATAGGGATGGAGGCATGTTACGGTGGCGCTGTCAGATCACGTTCTTCTTATGTCTATGCACATTGGGTGGAAGACTCCCTGGTCTCCTGTGATCGGCCAAACCACCATTATATGTTTTTTCATTATACATTATATATTTTCCTTCATGCTGGTTTCGATTTCATTTCAGTTTTCTTTTTAATTTTCATAGAACCTATCATACAGTTTTTGCAACTTTGGTTAACATCTCTCAGCTCCACGATGGGTGGGGGTTTGTCATGTCTCTGTCCTATTCCCGGGGTTGCGATGCACGGCATGACTTCCCCTCCCATTCCCCATTTGGGTGCAGGTGGGGAATGCCCTCCTGTGCATGCAGACACGTCCCGCTAGTGATGTCTTTTGACGCTGCGATGCTGGCGTGGCTGTGTACCATCTGACGCCTGGGATAGGTGGATGAGGACGCATCCTTGCCTGATCCTCATTGGCATCCAGCATGACGCTAGCGGGGCCCCGCCCGGTCTCATGGGTATTTAACCAGACCTGGCCAGCACACGTGTTTCTGCACTTCCCACCAGACAAACACATCTATCCAGTTCCCACACGGAGTCACAACAGTGTTTTTTGTTTGGGTGAGTTATGTGTTTTTTTACACACACTTTTACACACATTTTTGATCTTTTTTCACAGCCAGTGGTCTTTTGACTTTTGTGACTCGTATTTATTTTCACATTCACTTTACCATCTTTCCCCAGGATGTCCAGTGATGGCACTGTTCATCAGTTTATTTTTTCTTTCTTTTTGACATTTTTTTCTTTTTCATCCCATCTACATCTTCACGGCTGTCCTTGGTCAGTTGGAGCACATTTGTCAGACAAATATACACTGTTTGTTATATCTACCCATACTCACCCACATATTTTTTATTATGTTTTTTCAGACCAGTGTTGATCAGATGTGCTTTTCTGCTTCCCATACATTGATCACCTCTCCCCCTAGCCGGTTCCTGTGCTGTTCCCCTGGTTCGGGGGGGATGTCCCTGCCTTAGCCCCAGGTCAGACTTTGTCATTGGCAACCCTCACATCCATCTTGTAGGCTGGATTTTTATTCTGAGCTGACATGTGAGTATCAGACTTCTGGCCTCTGTCATATCATTTTTTCAGAAAATATCTCATACTGTTCCCCTCACTTTTCTCTGGTAGTCCAATTATACGAACATTGTTCCTCGTTAGCCGGTTCTCCACATCCTCCAGTCTATCATTTTGTCTATCAACTGTGATAAGGATAACTTAGGTTGTTATTATTATTATTATACAGGATTTATATAGCGCCGACAGTTTACGCAGCGCTTTACAACAACAATTAGGGCAGACAGTACAAGTACAATACAATTCAATACAGGAGGAATCAGAGGGCCCTGCTCGTTAGAGCTTACAATCTAGGAGGGAGTTGTATTTTTTCCAATATTTTTAGACAAATTATGTGCAAACCACCCCAGCTTATTAGCTATTTCCATACTTTTATCTTTTACCGTCTTTTGTGGTTGTGTACTGGAGGCATCCTGTGATGCTGATGTATTTCCCTTTTTTCTTGTCATAGTTCCCAACCCTGTCCCCAGGAATAGCCTAAGTACAGACTCTATTCCCCAAACCATTTTTTGCATTGCTCAAATATAGCTAAGTGTACAATGCAGAGAGGAACAAAAAAAAGGCCAAAAATTAAGTTTATCACTTATCTGATCCGCTGACAAGTGTGGAGGCCATAGGTAGTCAGGGAGACAGACCAGGAGAGTGTACCAGATTTCTTATCACCAACAAAAGAAAATGAGCTAGAGGCAGCAAGGGTCAGTATCATGAAGAGAAGAAAACAAATACCATGTCTTTAGCAACAGGTAAGAGAAGACTACAGGGAATCATCATCCGGGCTAAGACAAGCCCATGCCTGCTGTGGATCCCAGATTAGGATCAGACAAAGGGCATGAACACTCAGCAGGGACAGAGAGGAGCCAAGGGAAGCCGGGCAGTACTGTCAAGAGCCGACCAGGGGCAAAGAGGGCTGGTAGAAGCCGAGGGAGGTCAGAGCTTGGCCGAGCCCTGAGGTACCCATCACACGCTCATCCCCCACGAGCCGAATCTCCCCTGGGTTCCTCCATCTACAGCCGAGTGTCATCCAGCCTATCTTCCTCAGGCACGAAGGTGCACAGAGATTTCCAAAAGATCTATTGCTAATCAGCCGGGGCCAGGGGAGTTTGAAGCTGCTCAGCATCCATGGTCTCCGAAACTCCAGAACACCACTTCTCCTCGTGCCCTCTGCCGCCGGCAAAGTACACCAGCTATGGCCACTCAACCAGGATACTCCAGTCTATCTCCAGGATGGAGGAGCCCTAGGTGAGCTATTCACGCCTGTTTACATTGGCGTCAGGACACGACCACAATCGTCAAGCTGCTTATTTAAAAGAGGTCTTGATGTGTCCTAATCGCTGGAAGTTCTTCACCTTCCTTGTGACCAGTGTTCCTGCTTTTGCTGAGACTTCTAGCTGCTGACCCAGCTTGCTCCTGACCTTGCTCTGTGGATTCTAGATACTGACCTCAGCTCATCACTGACTACTCTTTACCTGCTTCCCTGGTACTGACCCTGGTTTGCTGCTGGACCTCGCTCTGCCTGCTTCCCTGGTACTGACCTCAGCCTGCTACCTGACTATGCTTCTCTTTGCCTTACCATGTATGACCCTGGCTCACCATGACTATGTCTCTGGCAGTTACCTGTTACCTAGCTATCGGCTCCTGTTCTTCTTTGAGCCTTGGACCTCTGTCACCCCATTCAGGGGTGCTCAGAACAGAGCCACAAGGGAAGCCCTCTCGTCAGCTCAGCCTCCAACCAAAGTATGTGACAGCCCCTCTATGCTCGTGAGAAGTAATAGATAGTGTTTTTGGGGTGCAATTTTAAGTCTGTCTAAGCTGTGTGGTAGGAATAGCTTATAAATTGACAACTTATTGTAAAAAACAAATATTTTCTTTATTTTACAAAAATGTCTGGCAATACATTAAATATTCCAAAGACTTACCTTGCCTCTTGAAAAATAATTTTTGGTGTTTGTTTTTCAAAATGTGGTCATTCTGCATACATAATTTATGCCCCTTGCAAACCTGAAGGTGCTCCTTGGATTTTGGGCCTCTGTACACGTGGTTAGGCCCTGAAAAGGTCAGTTTATTGTCAGGTTCCTAGGCTCTAAAAAGTTCTCACACATGTGGTATCCCCATGCTCAGGAGGAGTAGCAGAATGTGTTTTGGGTGAAATTCAAAGTGTGCCTATGATGTGTGGTAGAAATATCTTATTAATTTACAACTTTGTGTAAAAAAAATTCAGTTTTCTTGCCGCTGAACTGGGGAGATTTTGTGGGTGTTATACTCTACTGGTGTTCCAGTGCCTCCAAACACAAGATAGGTAGTAAACAAATGAATGCCTAAATTTTGCCTCTTGAAAGCTTGAAGGTGCTCCTTCGATTTTGCCCCCCCCCCCCCCATGCGACAAGGCTGCAAAAAAAGTCTCTTATATGTGGTATCCTCATGCTCAGGAGGAATAGCGTCTTCTAAATAAGCCCATGCTGTTTGAAATATATCTTCCTAATTGACAGCTGTATGTAAAAAAATTTGATTTCATCTTCTTTATTTTCCACTTTGGGTCAGTTTTGGGGTGTTTCCATTGTTCTGCAAATTTAGAGCCTCAAGAAATGTTATATGTAGTCAGGAAAATGCGTAATTTATGCCCCTAGAAAGTCCAAAGGTGCTCCTTGGATTTTGGGCCCCTCTATGCAGAAAAGCAGAAAAAAAGTATCACATATGTGGTATCCCCATACTGGGGAAGAGCAGAAGAATGTATTTTGTGTATAATTTTAAGTATGTCCATGCTGTAAGTGAAAAATAACTTGTTAAAATGACTACTTTCCTCATTTTCCAAAAATTTGTGGCAAAAAATTTCAACTTTCAAAAAACTCACCATGTCTCTTACTAAAGACTTTCCAAAAATAGATCATTTGGTGGGTACTGTCCTGGCATTTTAGGGCCTCAGGAAACGAGATAGGCTGTCAGAACCTCAGGATTGATCAATTTTCAGAAATGTATATCATTCTATATATCATTATATATCATTCGTTCTTAGACTAAAAACTGTCAGACTAAATAAGACACACTGATTTGTTTTTATTTTATTTTATAAAAGAAATATAGCAGAAAACATTTTGAAGAAGGATGACTTATTTGCAAAGCTTTATAACAGAAACTATGGGAAACTGTTTTATTTCCCTTTACAGAGCAAACATGGTAAAAAAAATAGCAATAACACACAGTGTAAGCATTTGATGAAAAGGAAGCCTGTAAATACCCCAGTTTTCAAACCTCTTCAGGCCGGTCACGTGACTCCCATCTGCTCTCCTACTCCATCTACAGGCTACAGTGGGAGATCTACCTCTGTTGTCAGCAAGGGAGGTCACATAACTGGCATGCTGACTGCTCAGCCCTTCCCGCTGTAGCCCTTAGATGGGGGAGGAGAGTGGCTGGGAGTCACATGACTGGACTGAAGAGCTCTAAAAAAGGTATTTACAGGCTTTGTTTTCAACAAACACTTACACTGTGCATTATTGCTACATAAAAGAGAGGGGCTGCCGGTGACATTTTTTAACATTTACATTACCACTAATAGCTGCGAGGGGGGGGGCGTATACGGCTCACACACACAGGAGTTGACAGGCAGGGGGAGGGGGAGAAGATAAGAGCAGCGGATGATTGAGGCACATAAACTGACCACAGTAAAGGAAGGGGAAAGAGGGAAAAAAGGGGGATAATGGGACTTTATATGAAACACTCATCAGGAGCAGCTGTACACTGGAAGTATCTATAATAAAATGTAAATTGACCGTAAATGATAGTTACTAAAATAGGAAGAGAAGGAGCAGAAAACCGATGGTCCTAACACTCTTACCTGTGAGTAAAATCAAGGCAAAAAAGACACAGATAATGTTATTTTCAATTGGAGGCACTGTGGGAGAAGCATCCCCCCTTTTACATTATATTATAATGTTTTTTCACAGAAGCCCTATGGGCTCATATCCAATATCATACACTACCATAGCTTCTGATGATGGGGGATTCCTTCTTATGAGTTCATTCACCAATGGCTCTTGCCAGTTTGCAGCCACAGTGCTATCACCTCAGTTCCAAGGGGAATGCTTCTCCCACAGTGCCTCCAATTGATAATAACATTATCTATGCCTTTTTTGCCTTGATTCTACCCATAGGTAAGAGTGTTAGGATCATAGGTTTTCTGTTCCCTCTCTTCCTATTTTAGTAACTATCATTTACAGTCAATTTACATTTTAATATAGATACTTCCAGTGTACAGCTGATCCTGATGAGTGGAAATTATCCGTGAAACGCGTCAAGCTCTTACTGCTGCTATGTCACAGCAATCATGCATCTATCATGGGTTTTTATCTTGCTTGAATCATGAATCAATTATACATTGCTTATCATGTTTGTACTTATTTGGGCACACTGCCATTCTATTATGAATTATGTTATGTTATACTATGCAAACATTTTTAATATTATGTGATTTACCAATCAGTTTATTATAATTCTGTATGTTACTTACTGGGTTAATATTTTATTGCCTTGCATTGCGCTCATCTGTACTATTAAATATTGTATTTACTAATATTGATTGATTCATTCCACCCTAGTGTTGTGTTTCATATAAAGTCCCATTATCCCCCTTTTCCCCCCTTTCCCCTTCTTTTACAAATAACAGGGATGGAGATATATGTACTATTATAGTTGTTGCCTCATATAAAGTCCTAACATTCTTTTTTCTTTACACATGACCACAGTAATCAGGGCTCAGCAGCCATGATTACCGTGGTCAGCAGACAGAGGGGGAGACAGGAACTGGCAGGATCAACCAAGTTTTTTACAGCTTGGAGTGGGGAAGATTAGACATTACAAGCATTGTGGTGTTTAATCTGCTATAAGGGAACATGAGCTTTTTTTTTTTTTTTTTTTTTTTTTTTTAGGGTTACAACCACTTGCCACCCAGGCCAATTCTTTCATTTCTCTCCTACATAAAAAAAAATTGCTTATTTTAGCAGAGACCCTAGCGAAAAAAATGGCAGTTGTTTCAATTTGTTATGGCGCACGGTATTTGCACAGCAATTTTTCAAACACATTTTTTTGGAAACTGAAGAACATAAACTATAAAAATTTTTAATTATTGGATGGACCAACGAAAAGCCGGCTTCTTCAGTGAAACATCTAAAAAGCGATAATGTACAGGAACCAATAAGAAGTGCTGTCCATGTATTGTTATATCTGGCCATGTATTAGCACAGTTTAGTTGTATGGTGCAATCTGTGTGAGTGCGGGACAGAGTCATCTCTGTATGTTTAGTGGGACATATTACTAGAATTCAATTCCAGGCGCCCCAAACCAAAGTGTACCTGAAAAATAATATTGTTACCCCTCCCCCAACACATCATGAACATGACAAAGGTTGTTAGCTTGTGTGAATTTTCTGGTGTCTGACCAGGTCTCCTTTATAAATGAAAGATTTCCCGCACTCTGAACATGAAAAAAGACGCTCACCTGTGTGAGTTCTCTGGTGTTGAACAAGGTTTCCTTTGTAAATGAAAGATTTCCTGCACTCTGAACATGAATAAGGACGCTCACCTGTGTGAGTTCTCTGATGTCTAAGCAGACTATTGTTCCGAATGAAACATTTGCCACACTCAAGGCATGAAAAGGGACGCTCACCCGTGTGACTTCTCTGGTGTGCAAGAAGTTCTCCTTTCCGACTTAAAAATTTTCCGCACTCTGAACAAGAAAAAGGACGCTCATCCATATGAATTTTCTGGTGTTTAACAAGGTTTCCTTTATCAGGGAAAGATTTCCCGCACTCTGAACATGAATAGGGACGCTCATCCATATGAATTTTCTGGTGTTTAACAAGGTTTCCTTTACCAGTGAAAGATTTCCCGCACTCTGAGCATGAATAGGGACGCTCACCTGTGTGAATTCTCTGGTGTTGATGAAGGTCTTCTTTCGTAATAAAAGATTTCCTGCAATCTGAACATGAATAAGGACGCTCACCTGTGTGAGTTCTCTGGTGTTTAACAAGGTTTCCTTTATCAATGAAAGATTTTCCGCACTCTGAACACAAATATGGACACTCACCTGTGTGAGTCTTCTGATGTTTAACAAGGGTAGATTTCTGATTGAAACATGCCCCGCACTCTGAACAGGAATAGGGGCGCTCACCCGTGTGAGTTCTTTGGTGTCTAATAAGTTTTCCTTTCTGAATGAAGCATTTCTCACACTCTGAACATGAGTAGGGACGTTCACCTGTGTGACTTCTTTGGTGTATAACAAGGTCTCTATTATGAAAGAAACATTTCCCGCACTCTGAACATGAATAGGGACGTTCTCCTGTGTGACCTCTCTGGTGTTTTAGAAGGTCTCCGTTATGAATGAAACATTTCCCACACTCTGAACATGACAATGAACTCTCTTCTGTGTGAACTCCTTCATGGCTTAAAGAAGATTCCTCAGGAATAGATGGATCTATTGAAGTATCTGTACTTTGAGATCCTATAGTCTTGGTGTGGGATCCATCAGAAGATTCCTCAGGATTAGAGGAATCCATTGATCTCCCCAATTGGTAAGGTCTGGGATGTATATTTGGAGTAATGGGATTTCCTCCTGGAGAATATTGTACAATGTTATTATCTTCTGCTTTATAATCTGGAGATACAATACGATGTTCCTCAGAGGTATTCCGGACATTGTGTCCACCTGTTGAGAAACAATTTAACATTAAATGTTATAACCTTCCATTCATTTGTCATTGGTCCAGCACCTAATAATTTATAAGAGCTCTGGCATGGATTTGGGGGTAATTAGAAGAGAAAAATATGAATACAAACCAAGCGAAAAGGTCCAGCGCTCCAAACACAAAGTGCACAGTGCTATGTCTCTTCTGTTCTCGTGTGCAAAATTCTCTTCTAGAGTTTATAAAAAAGCTCTCAGTGCTCCACACCACCTGCTATCCTCCACCTTCACATCAGAGAACTCACCAGAATTATACGACCCTTCATTTACCAATGTATCCCCCAAGGGGAAGATCATCCAGGGCTACCCCCTCTATACTACCTCTCCAGTTATCTCACATCATACCTGCCGGTATCTTCCCACCTCAAGTCCATCACAGACTCCAATACATCAACAAAGATGGCTGCCATGCCATCACCTTCTGCAGTGCTCTCAACCAATCAGCACATAGAATAAAACCAATGACAGAAAGCACCTATGATAGCTCTGTAAGGTGACTGAAAGGGGAGGAGCCGCAGTGCTGTCAATGATGACATCGAGAAGGTGGTCCTGGATGATCTTCCCCGGAAGAGAATTTTGCATGAGAGAAGAGAAGAGACATAGAACTGTGCACGTTGTGTTTGGACTGCTGGACGGTTTCTTATTTGTATATTGAAGCGCTTTCAAGATGGAAATTGACAAAGGAGATGGACCTTCCTCCACCTCATTTCTGGAAAACATGATGACATAATGAATAATGGAGAATGACCTTTAATATGGTGTACAGTAGCTCCATTTCATTTGTTGGGCACAATACACAGGATACATTGGGTGGTGGGGTGGTTATATCGATGATGTTCTTGCTGTTGACAGTAAAGGTTTCTCAGTATTTCTTTTACAGAAGGATGTGAGTATCTCTATTTTGTACATGAGAAGCAAACTTTGTAACTAAATAAAGAAAACCACTGTATATAGAAGGGGTGCCTTTTTTTTAGAGCTGTGTGGATGAGGGATAGTCTTGTTCTAGATGACTATACCCAATATATATAAATGAGGGATGGTGTGATCTTCCTGTGTGGAATCCTGGGAATACAGAGGATGGGAAAATCTCTCTGGTGGGTTCCCATTACTGGATCAATCTGTAGGAAACACAAACACACTGACTGAATACATTGTTTCTATGTGTTTATCAGATGATGGGGGATCTAGGTGGACCCTCCGTACTGTTCTCTCCTTTACAATAAAGTCTCCTCTTACCCGGTGATATGAGGGGCGGCTGATTCTCCAACATGACGTCAATGTAGAAATCCTTGTGTCCTTCTAAATACTCCCACTCCTCCATGGAGAAATAGACAGTGACATCCTGACACCTTATAGGAACCTGACACACACAATGATACAGTCACCATCCAGACCCATCCCTTGTCTGTTACTGGATAATGTCCTAGAATTCTCACCTCTCCTGTCAGCAGCTCAGTGATCTTGTTGGTGACATCTAGAATCTTCTTCTTATTATTTTTTTGTAGGGTTAGGAAGGGTGGTGGATGCATGGTGATGGGGCCTTGTCTTTCTCTTTGTCTTGTGAACAAGTGGTGACTTCTCCTTCCTATATTATTCTCATTAGATGAATTCATAATTACAGTACAGTCCTGTAATATACATCAATTAATAGTATCAGAACCCTCCTCACCTAACAAGGCAGGTCTGTGTTTTAGTAATAAAGTTAGGAATGATTAAACACTCCCAGAATCCTCCTCACCTCTCCAGTCAGGCAACGGATGATCTCCAACGCGAGTATTAATATCCCATTATGGAGATTGTTTTTTTCTATATTTACATAATTGAGAAGCTGTTGATTCTCCATCATGACATCCTTGTAGAGATCCTTGTGTCCTTCTAAATACTCCCACTCCTCCATAGAGAAATAGACAGTGACATCCTGACACCTTATAGGAACCTGACACACACAATGATACAGTCACCATCCAGACACATCCCTTGTCTGTTACTGGATAATGTCCCAGAATTCCCAGCACCACTCACCTCTCCTGTCAGCAGCTCCTCCATCTTCTTGATGACGTCTAGGATTTTCTTGGCTCTGGTTACCTCTGTTGTCAGGCAGTGAGGTGGAGGCACTGTGATGGATGATGTCCTGTGAAGACGGATGCTGGGTGTTAATGGATCACCAGATATTTTTCTCACTACTTTATAATCCTGTGTAAAGAGAGAAAGTGACAAATTTTACTACAGACTTCCCATAATCCTCCTCACCTCTCCGGTCAGGTCTGTGTTTTATTAATAGAGATAAGAGTGATGTCATGTGACCTCCCAGAATCCTCCTCACCTCTCCGGTCAGCAGATAAATGATCTCCAGGGTGAGGTCCAATATCCTTTCAGTCATGTGATTTTGACCCGTCTCCATCTTCATTGATGTGGTCATGTGATCTATACAGGACTCTCCTCTCTGTAGACGGATAATAAACTGAGAATTATCTGGATGGGGGGCAGGAGACGGAGCCTAGCGGAGCAGACATGCATTGTTAGAGATCCACACTGCTGAGGAGAGAAGAGAAGGACAAAGCGGAGCCTGCAGGCTCAAAAGGTATCCATTTGAACCTTTTTGCCCCAGGGAACAAACTGTGAAAGTTTGGGCAGGAAATATGGTACTGGGAGGAAACCGTGGCAGAAATAAAAATCACCTCACAAAGAGCTCACAGGCACTCACTGCAGCTGAAGCAGCTCCAGTCACCTCACAAGATACAGCATCAGGGCGCTCTCACAGACAGAAAATGTCACAGCAAGACTCTCCATTTGAGTCAGATACAGAACAAATCCTCTCACAAACTTCTCCACAAGCCTCCTCAGTATCCCCAGTAATATTATTACAATTTGAAAAGATGCTTCATAAGACTTTAAAACAAACCTCAGACCAAATAACAAAAAGCCTAACCAAAGAAATAAGAGAGCTGGGAAACCGCACCGCAGCCTTAGAAATAAAAATGGATGAAATTGAAATTACAACCCAAGAAAATATAACAGAATTGGAACAATTAAAAAAAGAGAATTTAATACTTCAAACTAAGCTCGAAGATTACGAAAATAGAGCCAGACGTTCAAACTTGCGCATAAGGGGAATACCTGAAACTGTGACAGACCTGCAATCTACTATTACTGCTCTATTACAAGAACTAAAGCCAGATATCCCTATTGAACGTTTAGAACTGGACAGAGTACACAGAGCCCTCACAGCCAAAAAGAAAGATGGACCCCCACGTGATATAATCACAAAATTTCATTATTACAGAACGAAAGAACAAATACTAATTGCTGCAAGAGAAAAAAAGGAACTTAATTTTCAAGGACACAATTATCACATTTTTGCTGACCTATCCCAACTTACTATTACTAAAAGACGATCCATGAAACCCCAACTAATGGAACTGCAACACCACAACATTATGTATCAATGGGGCTTCCCCTTTTCAGTCAGATTTAACTACCAAGGTACAATTTACAGAAGCAGATCAGCAGATGAACTACAACAAACCCTTTTAAAATTAATTCTGACAGAACCCACAAGCAGCAACACTCCCACACGCAGAAGAATGGCATCATCTTCACCTTCAGGCAGCACACAGAAAATTTCAGAACAAAATGGGAATCATCATTCTCACAAAAGAGGCCGTTATGCCACATCATCCATGGACCAAGAAGATTCAATGGACTGACATCCTAATTCCTGATATCTCTTCATTTATTATACTAAGAGATGGTTCTCTATAAAAAACCTATATTTATAACTGAATGTAACTGCATTCTGATAGTCACACACTGTGTGGGATCATGTTACATTCCAGTTATATTTCTTATTACTTCTGATTCATATAGCCTTAGAATATATAAGTGAAATTAGGAAATTCTTGTTCAGTTATATATTATCAGGTAATAACAATAGATTTATTACTTTTTAGGACAAATATGTTCAATAATCCAGAAGTAATGGAAGCTTTTTCTTTCTTTTCTTAAAACAAATATATTATTACCTAACTAGTTCCTAGCACTATGTTTTTGTTTATTCTAATCTGAAGCAATACAACCTCAATTTTATGAGTTAACATATCTAAACAGTTACATATGAATAAAATATGTAATTGTTTACTCTAAAAGGGTTAAAATCCCAAAATAATTCAAACTATCTTCATCAATACCAAAGTTATTAACAGTACCTTTCTAACTGAATTATTTAGCCTAGGGCAAGACTAACCATATACAACCACCCTGGAATAAATAATTTCAACAAAAACTATATTCTGCACTCCAATTAATGAAACATCATTTTGATGTCTTTTGACATAGCACTTCTCTCCTGTAAGCAGAAGATCCGTGTACCCCCATTAGCCCTCCTCATTCTCCCAACCATATTATGTGGGAGTGTGACGAAGGCACTTATTCCCCTGAGAGAGATATTTATTCTCTTTCACGGGTAAATTGTGATTACTTGCAAAAAATAATTTATACAATGTATCATCTAATCTCATATGTTTTTTGTTTACTCTTTACTCCAGAATTCACTGGTTTCTTTTCTATCTATTCATCTCTTCAGTCCACACAGGTTGATCTGCGCAGTCAGCTCTGCATAACAAAAAGTAAGTCAAAACTATTTGATCTATTGCCATGGCACCACTGAATATACTTTCCCTGAATGTTCAGGGAATAAATGTCCCTCAAAAAAGGACCAAAGCCTTCCGTACTTTCCATAACAAGAAGGCTCACATAGTATGCCTCCAAGAAACACACTTCACCAAAGATTCTACTCCAAAATATATTTCTCCTTTTTATCAACAAATTTACACGGCTTCTGCCTGTACCAAGCAAAGGGGAACTCTAATTGCATTTCACCGATCCACACCATTCACCTTATCATCAGAAATTAAAGACCCAGAAGGTAGATACCTGATACTCATGGGTTATATAATGGATACAGCAATCACGGTGATTTCCTACTACGCTCCTAACAAACAACCTACACCATTCCTCTCACATATATTACAAGTGATTAATACACACAAAATAGGAACAGTGATAATGTGTGAGGATTCAAACCAGGTCCTCCTCCCATTTCTAGATAAATCACCTTTTACACCATCCAAAATAACCTCTAGATTACCTTTTTCTCAACTTCTTTCCAAATACAATCTGGTAGATTCTTGGAGAGAAAGTAACCCAATGAAAAAGAAATTCACTTATTTCTCGCACCCTCATCAAACCTTCACCAGAATAGATCATATTTTTCTAACAATAGGAATGATACCAGAAATTATTGCATCAGATATAATTCCGATTCCATGGTCTGACCATAATGCAGTATACACTACTATAGCCTCAGCCATACCAAAAGCGCATGACCCAACGTGGTACTTACCGGACATAATGCTCAAACACCCACTACATCAGATGGCCATTGAACAAGCTTTAAAGGAATACATATCAATTAATAATACAACAGACACCTCCCCAATAACACTGTGGGAAGCTCATAAGCCTGTCTTGCGTGGTACAATACAAAGACAAATGGCACTATTTAAACGGGAACGCAAAAATCTAGCAAAAAAACTAGAACTCAATTTTAATGCAGCCTACATATCATTTCAAGATAATCCATCTCAGAGTACAAAATCTCATCTGGAAAAATCTAGATTGGAATACGATCTATTTCTCACTGAGTCAGTAGATAAATCCCTCAAACGCTCCAAACACAATTTCTACATGAATACAAACAAACCAGGTACATATTTGGCTCGGGCATTAAATTCAACTAACAAATCTTTCAAACCAATACGTTTGAAATTATCAAAAAATGTTTACACTTGTAATCCAGTTAAAATAGTCCATAAATTTCACTCACATCTCGCAACTTTATACAAGACAAACAATGAATTTAATCCTACAGAGGCTGAATCCTTTTTCTCAAAAATAACCTTACCTGAGTTATCTCAGAATCAAAAAAGCAGTTTGGATGAGCCTATAACTATAGATGAAGTTGCTAACGCCATAAAAGACCTAAAACTTAACAAAAGACCAGGCCCAGACGGCTACTCGGCTTTATACTATAAAACATTCTCAGAAATACTCTCTCCCATTCTCACTGAAACTTTTAACAAACTTCTAGAAACACTAATGGCAATTGTTTGTATGATCCCAAAACCCCTTTCTGATGATACTTCCTGTGTGAATTATCGGCCTATCTCTCTGTTAAACCTCGATATTAAATTATTAGCAAAAATAATAGCAAAACGCCTCAATAGCATTATAGGAAAATTAATACATAGAGATCAAGTAGGCTTCATGCCAAATAGACAGGCAGGCGATAATATACGCAGGGCAGTGTTATTGGCACATATTGCTAAACAACGGAAAATCCCTTTATGTTTTCTATCTCTCGATATTAAGAGGGCATTTGACACAGTATCCTGGCAATATATGCAATATTCATTACAAAAATAGGGTTTTGGACCCCACTTTTTAACATAGATCAAAGCATTATATAATAAACCCAAAGCCTATATAAAATATGCTGGATACAAAGCTGAAGCCTTTAATATCGAAAGAGGTACCCGACAGGGTTGCCTATTATCTCCCTTATTATTTGCCCTTATACTCGAACCCATGGCCCAATACATCAGAACAAACCAAACTATAACTGGCATTGAAGTAGGAGGTATTACACACAAACTATGTATATTTGCAGACGATATATTACTTTTTCTATCATCACCACAGGTCTCTGGTCCTAACTTAATACCAGCTCTTGATGGATTTGCAGCCCTATCCGGCCTTATGATTAATCCTAAGAAATGCCCAGTGCTTAATATTTCACTCACAAACATGGAATTGATCCCGGCTAGGGCTGCACTCCCATTCACATGGGCAGAAAAATCAATCCCATATCTTGGAATTCATTTAACAGCATCTCATTCTGACTTATTCTCAACCAATTATCCTCCTGTATTAAGACAGATCACAAATCTAATAAAACAATGGTCGCAACTTCCTTTATCCTGGATAGGGAAGATTAATGCAATCAAAATGACTATTCTACCCAAATTGCTTTATCTATTCAGAGTCCTCCCTATTCCAATTCCTTCCTATTTTTTGAGAATAGTACAAAAAAGAGCAACTTCGTTTATATGGGGCTCTTCTAAACCATGTATACCTATACACACACTACATCTTCCCAAAAATAAAGGAGGCCTGGGATACCCTAATTTTACTAACTACTACAGAGCAGCACATTTGGCCAGTCTGTCCAAATACCATGCAAAACAGGAAATCCCATTATGGGTATTTATAGAGGCTTCAGAAAATGACCCTCTATTAATATCAAATTTATTATGGCTTGATCCTAAAGACCGCTTTAAAATTCATAATCCCATAACTAAACACTTCTTATCTCTCTGGGATAAACTAAAAACCAAATATCAGTTACAATCTCCACACAATCCTCTCCTTTCTTTTATAAGAAATCCGGCCTTTTATCCGGCATGGATCTACCCAAATTCTTTTAAAGCTTGGACAACATCAGGCATTCAGACACTAAATGACTTCATAGCATCTAAATCATTCCTTTCATTCCCATCGCTTAGAGAAAAATATGATCTACCAAACTCTGAGATATTTAGATATCTCCAAATCAAAAATTTCTATACACCATTCCTAAAGGGGGATACACCATTATCCCAATTATCCATTTTTGAATCAATCTGTACAAAAGATCCATTTGCTAAAGGTACAATTTCATCACTTTATAATCAATTATATGGAGTAGCAAATCTTAATAGACCCTCTTATGTTCAGAGGTGGGAGGAGGACCTGGGACGAACTTTAGAAGACACGAACTGGTCTAACATATGGCTCACATCTAAGTCATCTTCACCCAACATCTTAGCACTGGAGACAAATTATAAAGTCCTAACTCGCTGGTACCTTGTACCCGCTAGAGTGGCAAAATATTCACCTAATACCTCAGCTCTTTGTTTTTGAGGATGCCCAGAAATAGGCACATATTTACACATATGGTGGACGTGCCCAGTAATCCAAACCTTCTGGAAGGAAGTCTTCGTGATTGCATCTAAAATATTAAAAAAAATAATACAACCAGATCCATATTTAACTTTACTTAATCTAAAACCGGAATGGTTAACACTCTCTCAATTCAAACTTATGATCCAACTAATAACGGCTGCAAAACAAACAGTGGCCAAGGCATGGAAATCTCCTACATTGGTACTAGCAGAAACAATTCACAGAATGAATAATACAATGTCCCATGCTAAGATGGTAGCCATCGATCAAAATCAAATTCCAAAATTTGAAAAACTTTGGCATCCTTGGATAAAACAACAGTTCCTGTCAAACTTCAATGACTCTGTCCTGTTGCCATGGTAACAGATTAAATGACTTACAGAGACACCAATTCTAAGGCTTCAAAGAGAACTAAAAAGAATAATAAACTGACGAGCGGGACAACCTTGTGGACCATACCTCTACCTTTCAACCCTTTTTCTTCTTTCTCTTTCCTTTTCTCCACCTTACGATTAAAGCTCATTATCAGAATTTATTTGACCTATATACACTCTACTTGTAAACAATATGTATAGTAGGTATAAATCATTTAAATACCTACAAATGTAACTAAGGAAATTATATATATCTTTAATTTAGGTTTACGTGAACCTGATGTTTAATATTTGAAATTTCATGATATTTACCTATATAAACCCTACTGTAAAACAATGAGCTTACTTTATAGATCCTTGTAAACTTACTTTATGTATCTTTATAACATTGTATACTCAATAAACTTCTTTTGACAAGGAGAATTATCTGGACTGTACTAGGATGAATAATGTCTGCACAGAGTTCCTCCATAGTTCGTAAATTCCCTTTAAATAACAACTCCTACCAAAATATTTCCTTTTAGGGTTGCAATGACTGGGGAAGAGTTAGGACTTTTTTCTCTCACTTCTTGTCCAGCATTTATCTAAGTCTATAGACCAGAGGCTTTGGATAGACAGTTGGATAAATGGCTGTATATTTACGACGTATCTGGTTTATAAAACAGGGGCTCTGGGTGGACAGTTAGATATGTAACTGTGTACATATTATAACAGTGTAGCAGTATCTCCTGAATTTAAAGGACATCTCAATGTCTATGGAGGAAAAGGACGTACATGACGGGTGCTTACTGGATATAAATGGAAAACATTTCTTATTACCTACTCTGCTGCCGTTTGAAGGAATATCTCCGTCTATTTCCTGCTAACGTTATCTGTATGAACTTCCTGTCTGTGGATGACATCACTTCCTGTTTGTGGATGACATCACTTCCCATCCCTGCATTCCACTGATAATAAGTTAGTTCACCACCTTGTGGATAAAATACAAACTGCAGCTGGTGTTTTTTTAATATTTTAACATCCGACATCCACAGAAGATCTGTACTTCTCCAAGATGTTTGCAATAACCTACCTGCCGAGTTCCTTCAAAAACTCTGTACAAGTCTACCTAGAATTTGATGCTGGTTTGAAGGCAAAGGGTGGTCACACCAAATATGGATTGGATTTGGATTTCTCTTCTGTTCATTCACTTTCCAATTTGCTCATCTAAAAAAAATAACCTATTAACACTTCTATTTCTGAAAGCATTCTTCTTTTCCGCCTTTTTTTTTTAGAACTGCCTATACATTTTGCCAGGGCTTTTTTTCTTAGAAAATAGGTGAAGGAACTCAACCACAACCCCCTAAAACTCCCCTCCTCCCAGGGGTGCGTTATGGGCAGAGTTCTTGGTTGTGCTTGGTACATAGTACAGAGTTTAGGGGTGCACTATGTGCAGAGTTCTGGGGTACGCTTGGTACATAGTACAGAGTTTAGGGATGCACTACATGCAGAGTTTGGGGGTGTACTATGTACATAGTGCAGAATTCAGGCTTGTGCTGCCTGAACAGGAGGTGGTGGAACTTTTTTTATTGAATTGACTACTTTTATGTGACCATTAAATATATATAGTATTATTCATAATAAATAGTAATGCATGGTACCTTTAAAAGTCCTATGGTTTATACAGAGTTGCAAGCTTCAGGATGGAATTTGCTCATTAGCTGAATCGCGCCAAGCTCTACATTTGAACCCAAGTATGGCATACATATTACAACAAAAACTTTGAAAAAACTATATCCTTAAATTATGTCAGATACACAAAATGACTTTGGCGTGTAAGATTTTGCAGAAAAACATTGTCATATATTGTCATATATTTTAGATGTTTGCTTTGGGTGGGTTCTTTTCTGTCCTATCATTGTCTGTAGATTATTCATGGAAAAAGGCTGTGTGCAGAGACAGATGTGTAGGTGTTATGGGAACCTTTCATAATGGGCACAGGAGGTGTGCAGAGTTTACAGGAAGTGTGCATTATGGCAGGAACCCTTCACAATGGGCACAGGAGGTGTGCAGAGCCAGGATAAAGAGATGTACAGCGATGGTGGGATAGGCTAACCAGACGTCTTTAATTTAAAGAGGCTTCCCCCAGCTAAAATTTGTCCCAAATGTTGTCCCATTTTAGAAAACAGCAACAACAGTTTGGGTTGTGTGTAAGTCTAACTAAGAACTACGGCTGTTCTCTCAGTGGTTCTTGTAGAATGAAGGAAGGGGAGGGGTGCATGCATTATCACCCAGCTGCTCCCAACTACAACACTAGTCCAAGTGTCACTAGACTAGTGTTAGTGTCTTCAGACCATTGCAAGCCTGCAACAGTCTTCATGATCACACCATGCCCACCATGTTACAAGACCGGTGCAGCCCTCGACAGCATTCCTAATTGCCACCACACCAGTTCAAATGTAACCAGACCAGTGCAGCAAGCAACAGTGAACCTGATCATGGCCATACAAGTCCCAGTGTCACCAGACCAGTATAAACCAGCAACTGTGTTTCTGATCACCATCACACATGTCCCAGTGTCACCAGACCAGTCTAAGCCAGCAACAGTGTCCCTGATTACCACCACACCAGCAGTCAGCTGCTACATCAGATCCAGCAGCTCAAATGAGTGCAGTCAACAACAGTGTTCCTGATTGCCACCATACCGGTCCCATTGACATCAGACCAGTGAAGCCAGCAACATTGTTCCTGATTGCTTCCACACCTGTCCCAGTGTTTCCAGACTAGTTTAAGCCAGAAACAGTTCTGATCACTGCCACACCATTCCCAGTGTCACCAGGCCAGTGCAGCCAGCAAAAGTGTCCTTAATTAAAGCAAAACCAGTTCCAGCGTTATCAGACCAGTATAAGTCAGTAGCACTGTTCTTGGTCTCTAGTCACGCCAGTGTTTCCAGACCAGTGTAAACCAGCAATAGTGTTCCTGATCACTGCCACACCAATGGCAATATCAGAAGATTAGTGCAGCCAGCAACAATGTTCCTGATCACCGCCACATAAGTGCAGTGTTGTGTCTGCCTGCACTGAACCTGCTTGTTTATAGACCACATTTCTGCTTGGTCCCTGGACCAATTCTTTGCCTGTTTGCTTACCACACCTCTGCCTGCTGCCTTAACTAAACCATCTGCATGTCCCACTGATGCCCCTAAAGTCCCTGAGACACCAATCCCAGCCATCCCCTGTAAAAAACTGCAGTTCTGGAACCACAGGGACTCTTTTGCTCACCCTCTGTTCAGTGAACTTAGCATTCCTGGTGGCCTGGCAGCCATGGACCAGCAGGCTAGGTGTGCTTGGCTTATAGGTATGAGGTGATGGTTCACTAAGCTAAATTCTCTGACAACTCATACAGAAGCGACCATTGCAGTACACCATTTTTCATACATTTGATTGATTTTTGTGATACACAAGACACAATGTTAGGGACATAATCAATACAAACACCGGCAGAGTCTCACACATGTGGTATCCTCATACTCGGCAGAAGTAGCAGAATTATTTTTGGGGTGAAATTCTAGGTATGCCTATGCTGCATGTGAGAATAATCATATTAAACTGAAAACTTTGTGTAAAAAAATACATTTTCATTTTCTTTCTACATTTTCCAAACATTTGTGGCAAAAACAATGAAATCTTTAAAAGAGTCACCATGCCTCTTAAAAATATCTTGGAGTGTTTACTTTCTAAAATGTGGTCATTTTGTGGGTGCTCAAAAGTCCTGGTGCTCCAGGGCCTCCAAAATATGATAGTCAGGAAATGTGATGCCTAATTTATGCCCTTTGCAAGTCTAAAGGTGCTGTTTGGATTTTGGGCCTCAAAAACCCAGGAAACTCATACAGCTGATGTTCATTCTCATGTAGCTAATGCTCGTGCACATGTTCCAGCATACAAACAAGCTTGGGCCAGTAACCAACATGCACTATCATGTTGACGCATCTGCGTGCACTAGCACGCATCAGTGTTCACCCACACCTAATCTTGGTAATGGTGCCAAGCTGCCTATTTAAAGGAGGTCCTGATGTGTGCTAATCGCTGGATGTTCTTCGGCTTTCCTCTGACCTGTGTTCTTGCTTTTGCTGAGACTTCTAGTTGCTGACTCGGGTTGCTCCTGACCTTGCTCTGTGGATTCTAGATACCGACCTCAGCTCACCACTGACTACGTTCTGCCTGCTTCTCTGGTACTGACCGCAGTCTGCTACCTGACTATGCTCCTCTCTGCCTTACTGTGAATGACCCTGGCTCACCGTGACTATGTCTCTGTCTCTGGCAGTCACCTGTTATCTAGCTATAAACTCCCATGCTTCTTTGAGCCTTCTACCTCTGTTACCACATTCAGGAGTAATCGGAACAGAGCCACAATGGAAGCCCTCTCATCAGCTTGGCCTCCAAGCAAGGTATGTGACACCCCTCTATGCGCTATGCTGCGTAAAAGTCCTACACATATGGTATCCCCATGCTCAGGAGAAGTAAAATGTGTTTTTTTGGGTGTAATTTTAAGCATGTCTATGCTGTGTGGTAGAAATAGCTTATTAATTGACAACTTTTTTAAAAAACAAATATTATTTTCTTTATTTTACAAAAATGTGTGACAATAAATTAAAAAGACTCACCTTGCTTCTTGAAAATTAATGTTTGGTATTTTCTTTCCAAAATGTGGTCATTCTGTGGGTGCTCCAGGGCTTCCAAAATGTGATATGTTGTAAGGTAATCAGATGCATAATTTATGCCCCTTGCAAACCTGAAGGTGCTCTTTGCATTTTGAGCCTCTGTATTTGGTTAGGCTCTGAAAAGGTCAGTTTATTGTCAGTTTCCTAGGCTCTAAAAAAGGTCTCACACATGTGGTGTGGCTACTCAGGAGGAGTAGCAGAATGTGTTTTGAGTACTGTATGGTAGAAATATTTTATTAAGTTACAACAATTTTCTTGCCAAATTTTCCAAAAACATGTGGCAGAAAAATGAAACATTCATAAAACTCATGTTGCCTCTTCAAAAATACCATGGGGTGTTTACTCCAAAATGGGGAGATTTGTGGGTGTTTTTACTGTACTGGTGCTCCAGGGCCTCCAAACACAAGATAGGTAGTCAAAAAATGAGATGCCTAATTTAAGCCTATTGAAAGCTTGAAGGCACTCCTTGGATTTTGGGCCCCTCTATGTGACCACACTGCAAAAATAATCTCCTATATGTGGTATCCCCATGCTCAGGAGGAATAGCAGAGTGTTTAATTTTTTGGGGAAGGATTAAATATGCCCATGCTGTTTGAAAAATATCTTGTTACTTGACAGCTGTATGTAAAAAAAATAATTTTCCAAAACCTTGTGGCAAAAAAGTGTTTTTAAAGACTCACCATACCTCCAAATAAATATGCTGGAGGGTGTACTTAGCAAAATTGGGTAAATTTTGGGGTGTTTCAACTGTTCCGTAACGTTAGAGCCTCAAGAAATGTTAAACATAGTCAGAAAGTTAGATTTATTTAAATTTATAT
This sequence comes from Aquarana catesbeiana, assembly GCF_042186555.1. Taxonomy (NCBI): domain Eukaryota; kingdom Metazoa; phylum Chordata; class Amphibia; order Anura; family Ranidae; genus Aquarana; species Aquarana catesbeiana. Next base: position 300,917,817 of record NC_133331.1, on the reverse strand, counting down.
CCCCTAGAAAGCCTGAAGGTGCTCCTTGGATTTTGGGTCCCTCTATGCATAAAAGCAGCAAAAAACTCACACATGTGGTATTCTCGTACTGAGGAAGAGCAGAAGAATGTGTTTCGGGGTGTAATTTTAAGTATGTCCATGCTGTAAGTGAGAAATAAATAGTTAAAATCACAACTTTGTGAAATAAAATAAAATTTTATTTACTTTCTTAATTTTCCCCAAATTTGTGGTGAAAAATGACAATTTCCAAAAAACTCACCATGTCTCTTACTAAATACTTTGTGGTGTACACTTTCCAAAAATAGGTCATTTGGTGGGTACTTGTACTGTCCTGTCATTTTAGGACCTCAGGAAACGAGATAAGCCATCAGAACCTCAGGACTGATCGATTTTCAGAAATTTCTATCATAGTTTTTAGACTGTAAAACTGTCACACAGACTAAATAATACATACTGTTTTTTTTTATTATCTTAGAAAAGAAATACAGCAGAATACATTTTGAAGAAAGATGATTTATTTGCAACAGAAAATTACAGCGTAAACAAAAACAAAACCAAAAGAAAGCGTTATCTGTCTTAACTGCTTGCCAACCAGGCCAATTCTGACATTTCTCTCCTACATCTCTCCTACATGTAAAATCATAATTTTCTTGCTAGAAAATTACTCAGAGCTCTAAAACATTATATACATATATATATATATATATATATATATATATATATATATATATATATATATATATATATATATATATATATATATATATATATATATATATTTTAATATTTTAGCAGAGACCCTAGCAAATAAAATAGCAATTTGTTATTTCACATGGTATTTGCGCAGCAATTTTTCAAAGCAATTTTTTGGAGGAAAAATTCACTTTAATGAATAAACCAAACCCCAAAAAAAACACATTATTAACCCCAATTTTTTTGTATAATGTGAAAAATAATGGTACGCCGAGTAGATAGATACCTAATATGTCACGCTTTAAAATTGCGCACACTCGTGGAATGGCGCTAAACTTTTGTACTTAAAAATCTCCATAGGCTAAGCTTTAATTTTTTAGAGAGGAGGTCTTGCGCTAGAATTATTGCTATCGCTCTAAAGTTCATGGCGATACCTCACATGTGTGGGTTGAATGGCATTTACTTATGCGGGCACGACATACGTATTGTTTTTTATATTTTTGATTCTATCTTTTTAATCTTTCCCTTTCATTTTTTTTTGATTACTTTTATTCCTTTTAAAATTAATGTAAAGATCCCCTGTAATAAGAACAGGGCATGACAGCTCCTCTTTACAGAGAGATCTGAGGTCTATAAGTCCCCACATCTCTCCTCTGTGCTGGAAAGCCTGAGTAAAAAAAAAAATCCCAGGCTTTCCGGCAAAAAAATGGCAATGTTTCTATCTGCCGGCTCCAGGAAGTGATGTCAGGACGTCGCTATCAGCCTCTGAGGGTCATAGAGAGGGTCGGGGAACATCTGGTCCACGGCCAGCTCTATGGTAAACCGCTACCACCGACAGAATCATTCTCCGACTCCCCGATCACCGGAGGCCATGTATTGTCATATCTGGCCATGTCTTAACACAGTTTAGTTGTATGGTGCTATCTTTGTGAGTGCGGGACCGAGTCAGCACTGTATTTTTAGTGGGTCATATTACTAGAATTCAATTCCAGGCGCCCCAAACCAAAGTGTACCCGAAAAATGAATATGAAAAAGGTGATTGAAAAAATGAAATGAAAATGAAAAAAATGATTGTTGCCCCGCTACCCAAAATATGAATTTGAAAAAGGTTGTTAGCTTGTGTGAATTTTCTGGTGTGCAACAAGTGATATTTTGTGATAAAAACATTTCCTGCACCCTGCACATGATTAAGGACGCTCACCTGTGTGAGTTCTCTGGTGTTTAACGAAATATCGTTTTGCTATGAAAGATTTTCCGCACTCTAAACATGAGTAAGGACGCTCACCCGTGTGAATTTTCTGGTGATTGACAAAGGTTCCTTTATCATTGAAAGATTTTCCGCACTCTGAACATGAATAAGGAAGGTCACCCGTGTGAATTCTCTGGTGTTTAACAAGGTTTCCTTTATCATTGAAAGATTTTCCGCACTCTGAACATAAAAAAGGACGCTCACCCGTGTGAATTCTCTGGTGTTTAACAAGTTTTCCATTATCAAAGAAAGATTTGCCGCACTCTGAACATGAAAAAGGGCGCTCATCCGTGTGAATTCTCTGGTGTATAACAAGGTCTCCTTTATAAATGAAAGATTTCCCGCACTCTGAGCATGAATAAGGAAGCTCACCCGTGTGACTTCTCTGGTGTTTAACAAGGCCTCCTTTATAAATGAAAGATTTCCCGCACTCTGAACATGAATATGGATGCTCACCTGTGTGACTTCTCTGGTGCTTAACAAGGCCTCCTTTATGAATGAAAGATTTCCCGCACTCTGAACATGAATAAGGACGCTCACCCGTGTGAATTCTCTGGTGTTTAACAAGGCCTCCTTTATCATTGAAAGATTTTCCACACTCAGAACATGAAAAGGGATGCTCACCAGTGTGAATTCTCTGGTGGTTAACAAGGTCTCCTTTATAAATGAAAGATTTCCCGCACTCTGAACATGAATAAGGACGCTCACCAGTGTGAATTCTTTGGTGATTAACAAGGTTTCGTTTATCATTGAAAGATTTTCCACACTCTGAACACAAATAAGGACGCTCACCTGTGTGAATTCTCTGATGTATTAAAAGGTCTCCATTATAAAGGAAACATTTCCCACACTCTGAACATGAATAGGGACACTCACTCGTGTGAGTTCTTTGGTGCCTAACAAATTTTCCTTTAAGAATGAAAGATTTCCCACACTCTGAACATGAATAGGGGCGTTCGCCCGTGTGAATTTTCTGGTGTCTTAGAAGGAGTCCATTAGAAACAAAACATTTCCCGCACTCTGAACATGAATAGGGACGTTCACCTGTGTGAATTCTCTGATGTATTAGAAGGTCTCCATTATAAAGGAAACATTTCCCACACTCTGAACACGAATAGGGACACTCACTCGTGTGAGTTCTTTGGTGTCTAATAAGTTTTCCTTTCTCAATGAAGCATTTCCCGCACTCTGAACATGAGTAGGGACTCACATCTACGTGGTGATATTTCTGGTGTCGAAGAAGGTTTTGTTTCTGACTGAAACATTTCCCGCACTCTGAACATGAATATGGACGTTCACCTGTGTGAATTCTCTGATGATTTAGAAGATCTCTATTATTAATGAAATATTTCCCGCACTCTGAACATGAATAGGGACATTCACCAGTGTGAATTTTCTTGTGCCTAAGAAGTGTCCATTTTTTTGTAAACAATTTCCCACACACTGAACATGACAATGAACTCTCTTCTGTGTGAACTCCTTCATGGCTTGAAGAAGATTCCTTGGGAATAGAAGGATCTATTGAAGTATCTGTACTGTGAGATCCTATAGTCTTGGTGTGGGATTCATCAGAAGATTCCTCAGGATTAGAGGGATCCATTGATCTCCCCAATTGGGAAGGTCTGGGATGTATATTTGGAGTAACGGGATTTCCTCCTGGAGAATATTGTACAATGTTATTATCTTCTGCATTATAATCTGGAGATACAATGAGATGTTCCTCAGAGGTATTCCGGACATTGTGTCCACCTGTTGAGAAACAATTTAACATTAAATGTTATAACCTTCCATTCAGGAGTCATATAGGTTGGTCCATCACCAAATAATTTATAAGAGCTCTGGCATGGATTTGGGGGCAATTAGAAGAGAAAAATATGAATACAAACCAAGCGAAAGTGTCCAGCGCTCCAAACACAAAGTGCACAGTGCTATGTCTCTTCTGTTCTTGTGTGCAAAATTCTCTTCTAGAGTTTAATAAAAATGTTCTCAGTGCTCCACACTACCCGTTATCCTACACCTCCACATCAGAGAACTCACCGGAATTCTACGACCCTTCTCTTACCAATGGGTCATTAAGCCCTTGTATCCCCCAAGGGGAGGATCATCCAGGACCACCATCTCTATACTACCTCTCCAGTTGTCTCATACCATACCTGCCAGTATCTTCTCACCTCAGATCCATCACAGACTCTGAAACATCAACAAAGATGGCTACCATGCCATCACCTTCTGCAGCGCTCTCCACCAATCAACACATAGAATACCGCCAACGTCAGAGAGCAATTCCAACAGCTCTGCAAGGTGACCGAATGGGGAGGAGCCGCACTGCTGTCGATGATGACATTGAGAAGGTGGTCCTGCATGGATACAAGCTCTTAATGACCCATTGGTAAGTGAGGGGTCCTGGAATTCCGGTCAGTTCTCTGATGTGAAGATGGGGGATAGGGGGTGGTGTGGAGCACTGAGAGCATTTTTATTAATTTCTGGATGAGAATTTTGCACAAAAAAACAGAAGAGACATAGCACTGTGCACGTTGTGTTTGTAGCGCTGGACAGTTTCTTTTTGATATATTGAAGCGCTTTCATATTGCAAATTGAGAAAGGAATGGGCCTTCCTCCACCTCATTTATTGAAAACATGATGACATAATGAATTTGAATGAATGCATTAAAGAGGATGTAAACCCTGATGAGTTTACTTCCTCTTTGTTTCCCTGCAAAAGGTAAAGCATAATGGGCTACTATGCATCGCATAGTAGCCCATTATGTGTCACTTACCTGACAAGGGAGCCTGCGATGTCACCGCTGTCCCTTCTCCTACGAAGTGTCCATCTTCTTTCCGGGTATCGCGGCTCCGGCGCTGTGATTGGCCGGAGCCGCGATGACGTCACCCCCGCGCATGATCGCCATTAGAGATGGCACGCTCAGTGCGCCTGCGCGCTGTTGTCTGTGGCGCATGCGCCGTAGACATCGGTGCCTGTCTTTTGGAAATATCTCCTAAACCATGTAGGTTTAGGAGATATTTCTTGCACCTACAGGTAAGCCTTAATCTAGGCTTACCTGTAGGTAAAAGTGGTCTGTAAGGGTTTACAACCACTTTAAGAGCATTTTAAATAAGGGCATTAGCCAATGCATCCCAATGGGAAATAAATTTAAAAGAGCGAACAAAAGTCTTGGATGGCTTAACTCCAATGTAAAAATGCATATAAAAGTAAAGGAGAAGGCCTTCAAAAAATACAAGGTTGAGGGATCATCATCAGCATTCAGACTTTATAAAGAATGCAATAAGAAATGTAAGGGTGCAATTAGGGCGGCTAAGATGGAACACGAAAGACACATAGCGGTGGAGAGCAAAAAAAATCCCAAGAAATTCTTTAAGTATGTAAACAGTAAAAAAGGAGGACAGACCATATTGGCCCCATAAAGAATGAGAAAGGACATCTGGTTACAAAGGATGGGGAGATGGCGAAGGTATTGAATTTATTCTTCTCCTCAGTCTTCACGAGGGAATTGATGGGCTTCAATAACCAAAATTGCTGTGTTTATCCTCGGGACACATCACAGGAAGCACCTCCATGGTAAACAGAGGACAGAATTAAAATTAGACTTGGGAAACTTAACATTAATAAATCACTGGGACCGGATGGCTTGCACCCGAGGGTACTTAGGGAACTTAGTCAAGTAATTGCCAGACCATTGTTTCTAATTTTTACTGACCAGCTGATTGGAGAAAAGCCAATGTAGCACCAATATTTAAAAAGGGCCCAAAATACATCCCTGGGAATTACAGACCAGTTAGCCTAACATCAATAGTATGCAAGCTCTTGGAGGGGATGATAAGGGACTATATATAAGATTTTAGTAATGAGAGCGATATCATTAGCAGTAATCGGCATGGATTCATGAAGATTCGTTCTTGCCAAACCAATCTATTAACCTTCTATGAGGAGGTGAGTTGCCATCTAGATAAAGGAAGGCCCGTAGACGTGGTGTATCTGGATTTTCCAAAAGCATTTGACACAGTTCCCCATAAATGTTTACTGTACAAAATAAGGTCCGTTGGCATGGACCGTAGGGTGAGTACATGGATTGAAAACTGGCTACAAGGGCGAGTTCAGAGGGTGGTGATAAATGGGGAGTACTCAGAATGGTCAGGGGTGGGTAGTGGGGTCCCCCAGGCTTTTGTGCTGGGACCAATCCTGTTTAATTTGTTCATAAACGACCTGGAGGATGGGGTAAACAGTTCAATCTCTGTATTTGAGGACGATACTAAGCTAAGCAGGGCAATAACTTCTCTGCAGGATGTGGAAACCTTGCAAAAAGATCTGAACAAATTAATGGGGTGGGCAACTACATGGCAAATGAGGTTTAATGTAGAAAAATAATGCATTTGGATGGCAAAAATATGAATACAATCTATACTCTGGGGGGAGAACCTCTGGGGGAATCTAGGATGGAAAAGGACCTGGGGGTCATAGTAGATTATAGGTTTAGCAATGGCATGCAATGCCAAGCTGCTGCTAACAAAGCAAACAGAATATTGGCATTAAAAAGGGGATCAACTCCAGAGATAAAACGATAATTCTCCCGCTCTACAAGACTCTGGTCCGGCCGCACCTGGAGTATGCTGTCAAGTTTTGGGCACCAGTCCTCAGGAAGGATGTACTGGAAATGGAGCGAGTACAAAGAAGGGCAACAAAGCTAATAAAGGGTCTGGAGGATATTAGTTATGAAGAAAGGTTGCGAGCACTGAACTTATTGTCTCTGGAGAAGAGACACTTGAGGGGGATATGATTTCAATTTATAAATACCGTACTGGTGACCCCACAATAGGAATAAAACTTTTTTGCGGAAGGGAGTTTAACAAGACACATGGCCACTCATTAAAATTAGAAGAAAAGACCTTAACCTTAAACTACATAGATAGTTCTTTACTGTAATGCCGTGTACACACGGTCGGAATTTCCCACAACAAATGTTTGATGTGAGCTTGTTGTCGGAAATTCCGACCGTGTGTAGGTTCCATCTGACATTTCCGTCAGAATTTCTGACAAACAAAATTTGAAATGTGGATCTCAAATTATCCGACAACAAAATCCGTTCTTGTAAATTCCGATCGTGGGTACACAATTCCGACGCACAAAATTCCGCGCATGCTCGGAATCAAGCAGAAGAGCCGCACTGGCTATTGAACTTCATTTTTCTCGGCTCGTCATACGTGTTGTACGTCACCGTGTTCTTGATGTTTGGAATTTCCAACAACATTTGTGTGACCGTGTGTATGCAAGACAAGTTTGAGCCAACATCCTTTGGAGAAAAATCCACGGTTTTGTTGTTGGAAAATCCTATTGTGTGTACAGGGCATAAGAGCGGCAAGGATGTGGAATTCCCTTCCACAGGCGGTGCTATCTCCTCCTCATTTGTTGGGAACATGAAGTTATATTGAGGAATGGAGATGGACCTTTCATATGGTGTACAGTATCTCCTCCTCATTTGTTGGGAACATGACGTTATATTGAGGAATGGAGATGGACCTTTCATATGGTGTACAGCATCTCCTCCTCATTTGTGTCAGGGCTGGGCTCAGCCCTCCCTTCTCAGAGCTCTAGTGCTCAGCTGTTGGTTAATTGCCTGTACTCTTCATTCCACAGTGACTCACCTGGTCTTCATTTCCTATTGGTCTGCTAGCCCTGCTGGCTATTAAAACTGCCTGGATCAGATCTGCTATGCCTTCGGCTTGTCAACATATCCGTATAGTCTCTGCTGTGTTTTCCTGTTAAAGACTTTTGACTGGCTGACTTCCCTTTTGGTTCCTGATCTTATTTGTTGCCTCTACTACGCTGATCTCTGGATTGCTGTTTCACTGGCTTGTTCTCCACCCCCTCTCACTGGCTTGTTCTGACTACCCGCTCTGGTTACTGAACCCTGGCTACGTTTTGACTACGTTTGCTCTGTTTGTACTATTTTACCATTTTATTAAAAAGTGTGATTTTTACTGCACTTCTATCTAAGTCTGATTTATAGTTACTGACAATTTGTTGGGCACAATATTCATGATACATTGGATAGTGGGGTGGGTACATTGATGATGTTCTTGCTGACGACAGTTAGGATTTCTCAGGATTTCCTTTACAGAAGGATGTATCTCTATTTTGTACATGAGCAGCAAATTTTGTGTGTAATTAAGTTAAAAAAACCCCTCTGTATATGGAAGGGATGCCTTGTTTTTAGAGCTGTGCAGATGAGGGATAGTCTTGTTCTAGATGACTATACCCATGTATATAAATTAGGGATGGTGTGATCTTCCTGTGTGGTATCCCGGGAATACAGAGGATGGAGACATCTCTCTGGTGGGTTCCCATTACTGGATCCATCTGTAGGAAACACACACATTGACTGAATACATTGTTTCTATGTGTTTATAAGATGATGGGGGATCTAGGTGGACCCTCCGTACTGCTCTCTCCTTTACAATAAAGTCTCCTCTTACCCGGTGATGTGAGGGGCGGCTGATTCTCCATCATGATGTCCTTGTAGAGATCCTTGTGTCCTTCTAAATACTCCCACTCCTCCATGGAGAAATAGACAGTGACATCCTGACACCTTATAGGAACCTGACACACACAATGATACAGTCACCATCCAGACACATCCCTTGTCTGTTACTGGATAATGTCCCAGAATTCACCGCTCACCTCTCCTGTCAGAAGCTCCATCATCTTGCTGGTGACTTCTAAAATCTTCTGCTCATTATTTTTTTGTAGGGTTAGAATGGGTGGTGCATGCATGGTGATGGGGCCTTGTCTTGTGGACAAGTGGTGACTTATCCCTTTTATGTTATTCTCAATGGATGACTTCATAACTACAGTACAGTCCTGTAATATACATCAATTATTAGCATATCAGACTCATCCTCCCCTGACAAGGCAGGTCTGTGTTTTAATAAAAGAGTTAAGAATTATTAAACACTCCCAGAATCCTCCTCACCTCTCCAGTCAGTAGACAGACGATCTCCAGCGTAAGTAAAATCCAATTATGGAGATTATTGTTTTTCATATTTACGTAATTGAGAAGCTGTTTATTCTCCATCATGACGTCCATGTAGAGATCCTTGTGTCCTTCTAAATACTCCCACTCCTCCATGGAGAAATAGACAGTGACATCCTGACACCTTATAGGAACCTGACACACACAATGATACAGTCACCATCCAGACACATCCCTTGTCTGTTACTGGATAATGTCCCAGAATTCCCAGCACCGCTCACCTCTCCTGTCAGCAGCTCAGTGATCTTCTTGGTCACTTCTAGAATCTTCTTGGCACTGGTTACCTCTGTTGTCAGGCAGTGAGGTGGAGGCACTGTGATGGGTGATGTCCTGAGAAGACGACTGCTGGGTGTTAATGGTTCACCAGATATTTTTCTCACTACTTTATAATCCTGTGTATAGAGAGAAAGTAACAATTATCACTACAGACTTCCCAGAATCTTCCTCACCTTTCTGGTCATGTCTGTGTTTTTTTCTGGTGATGTCATGTGATTTCCAAGAGTCCTCCTCACCTCTCCGGTCAGCAGGTAGATGATCTCCAGGGCGAGGTCCAATATCCTTTCAGTTGTGTGATTTTGGCCTGTCTCCATCTTCATTGATGTGGTCATGTGATCTATACAGGACTCTCCTCTCTGTAGACGGATAATAAACTGAGAATTATCTGGACTGTACTGGGATGAAAAATGTCTGCACAGAGTTCCTCCTTAGTTTGTACATCGTAAATTGCCTTTAAATAACAACTACCAAAATCTTTCATTTTAGGCTTGAAATGAGTGGGGAAGAGTTAGGACTTCTTTCTTTCACTTCCTGTCCATTATGTATCTAATTCTATAACACAGAGGCTTTGGATGGACAGTTCAATAAATGGCTCTAAAGTTAGGATGTATCTGGTTTATAAACCAGAGGCTCTGGATGGACAGTTGGATAATTGGCTCCATATTTAGGATGTATTGGATCAATAAACCAGAGGCTCTGGATGGACAGTTGGATAAATGGTTCTATATTTAGGATGTATCTGGTCTAAAAACCAGAGGCTCTGGATGGACAGTTGGATAAACGGTTCTATATTTAGGATGTATCCCGTCTGTAAACCAGAGGCTTTGGATTGACGGTTGAATAAATGGCTCTATATTTAGGATGTATCTCGTCTATAAATCAGAAGCCTTGGATGGACAGTGGGATATGTAACTGTGTACATATTATAATAGTGTAGATGCATCTGCTGAATTTAAAGGCCATCTCAGTGACTATGGAGAAAGGGGATTACTAGATATAAATATAAAACAATTCTTATTACCTCCTCTGCTGCCGGGTGAAGGAATATCTCTCTCTACTTCCTGCAAACATGGCTCTCTTTAACAAATTCCCGTCTGTAGATGACATCACTTCCTGTCTGTATCTTCTATCACTTCCCGCCTCTGTATTCCACTGACAATAAGTGAGTTCACCACCTTGTGGATAAAATACTAACTGCAGCCAGTGTTTTTAAATACTTTAACAGCCGACATGCACAGAAGATCTTCAAAAACTGTGTACAAGTCTACCTAGAATAATTGATGTTAGTTTGAAGGAAAAGGGCGGTCACATCAAATATGGATTGGATTTGGATTTCTCCTCTGTTCATTTACTTTCCATTTTGTTCATTTATAAAAAATAAACTATTAACACTTCTATTTCTGAAAGCATTCTTCATTTACAGCATTTTTATTTCAGAACTGCCTATACATTTTGCACATTACTGCATATCTATAGTGAACAGCATTGTGTATGTTTTATTGAATTGACTTTTTTATGTGACCATTTAATATATATTATATTCAGTGTCTACATTAGGTGTATTTTGTGAGGAAATCTCCTCTTTTTGTTTATGAAATCAAATAACTCCATTGCTGTTGGGTGTAATTGTGAAAAGCACTGTGCTTTTCACAATTACACTCATTAAATATATATAGTTTTAGTCATAATAAATAGTAATGCATGGGACCTGTAAAAGTCCTGTGGTTTATCCAGAGTTGCGTATTTCAAGCTTCGGGATGGAATTTGCTCATTAGCTCGATGGTGCCAGGCCTTACATTTGTACCCAAGTATGACATACAGATTACAACAAAAACTTTGCAAAAACTACATCCTTAAATTATGCAAGATACACAAAAAGTCTTCAGCTTTTACAATTTTGCATAAAAATATTTTCTTAGGGAGTTATTTTAGATATTTGCTTTGGGTGGGTTCTTTTCTGTCCTGTCACTGTCTGTAGATTTTTAAAGAGTTTTATTTATAAAAATGGCTGTGTGCAGAGACAGATGTGTAGGGATTATGGAACCCATTCATAATGAGCACAGGAGATGTGCAGAGTTGGGACCCCCCTGGAGAACTGGTGGGAACCCTCATAATGGACATTGGAGGTCTGCAGAGTTTACAGGAGGTGCGCATTATGGCAGGAACCTTTCATAATGGGCACAGGAGGTGTACAGAGTTGAGACCCCCCTGGAGGACTGCTGGGATAACTCTTATAATGGACGTGTAAGACAAAGACAATTCCATAGCTCAACTCACCAACCAGTCTGCTGACCAACCAAATTAGCCTGTCTAACCGTCTGTTAAAAGCAGGGGTTTAGTTAGCACACATTTGCAAACGCATGTGAAAGCTGCAAGGCCTCGTCAAGGCACCCTGTATTACTTGCAGTCCTAACACTACTAAATTTATAAGTGTCTCCACAGTGGAAGCACATGCATTAAATGGATAGGTGTGAGACAGGTGAGCCTGGAGGCGGCCCAAGCCCCCTTAAAGGGACAGGAGCACACTGGACACCCAGCAAGAGCACAATGGCAGCAAAGGTGTCCAGTGTGTCCCCGACCCACATTTACGAACAGTAACAAAACACTGGCCACCGCCCACACCCATAACTGGCCTTCACAGTAAGGAGCACATGGAGGGCATATACATGTAAGACAAAGACAATTCCATAGCTCAACTCGGGTCGGGGACACACTGGACACCTTTGCTGCCATTGTGCTCTTGCTGGGTGTCCAGTGTCCATGGACATTAGAAGTGTGCAGAGTTTAAAGGAGGAGTAGATTATGGCAGGGATCCTTCATAATGAGCAGAGGAGGTGTGTAGAGTTGGGACCCCACTGGAGGACTGGTGGGAACCCTCATAATGAGCACAGAAGGTGTGCAGAATTGGGACCCCTCTTGAGGACTAGTGGGAACCCTAATAATGAGCACAGGCGGTGTGTCGAGTTGGGATCCCCCTGGAGGACTAGTCGGAACCCTCATAATGGGCACAGGAGGAATGTAGAGTTGAGAACCCCCTGGAGGACTGGTGGGAACCCTCATAATGGACAACAGTGTTCCTGATTGCTGCAACACCAGCCCCAGTGTTGCCAGACTAGTTTAAGACAGCAACAGTTCCTGATCACTGTCACACCAGTCCCAGTGTCACCAGGCCAGGGCGACCAGCAAAAGTATCCTTAATTGTAGCAAAACCAGTCCCAGTGTTATCAGACCAGTATAAGTCAGTAACAGTCTTCCTGGTCTCTAGCCACACCAGTGCCTATGTTTCCAGACCATTGTAAGCCAGCAATATTGTTCCTGATCACTGTCACACCAATGACAATGTTAGTAGATTAATGCAGCCAGCAACAACCTTCCTAATCGCCAGGAACCAAGGCCTCCAAAATATAATAGGTAGTCTGGAAATTAAATGGCTAGTTATGCCCTTTGCAAGTCTAAAGGTGCTCTTTGGATTTTGGGCCCTTACCAGGAAACTAATACAGCTGGAGTTCATCATACATGCTCGTGCACATGTTTCAACATACAGAGGAACTTGGGCCACTAACCAACATGCACTGACATGTCGACCCTTACACAGCCCAATCTTGGGAATGGTGCCAAGATGTCTTGATGTGTGCTAATCACTGGATGTTCTTCAGCTTCCCTGTGACCTTTGTTCACCCAGCTTGCTCCTGACCTTGCTAGATATTGAGCTTGGCTCATCACTGACTATGCTTTGCCTGCTTTCCTGGTCCTGACCCCAGTTTGCTACTGGACCTTGCTCTGCCTGCATTCCTGGTACTGATCTCAGCCTGCTACCTGACTATGCTTCTCTCTGCCTTACCATGTATGACCCTGGCTCATTGTGACTATGTCTCTGTCTCTGGCAGTTACCTATCTGTTGGCTGCCGCACTTCTTTCTGTTACAATAGGCTCCCATGCTTCTTTGAGCCTTGTACCTCTGTCACCCCATTCAGGGGTGCTCAGAACAGAGCCACAATGGAGGCCTTATGGTCAGCTCAGCCTCCAACCAAAGTATGTGACAGCCCCTCTATGCTCACAAGAAGTAGTACATGGTGTTTTGGGGGTGCAATTTTAAGTATGTCTATGATGTGTGGTAGGAATAGCTTATACATAGCTTATACATTGACAACTTTTTGTAAAAAACAAATATTATTTTCTTTATTTTACAAAAATGTGTGACAATGAATGAAATATTTAAAAGACTCACCTCTTGCCTCTTAAAAAAAATTTTTGGTGTTTGCTTTCCAAAAACTGGTCATTCTGTGGGTGCTCCAGGGCCTCCAAAATGTGATATGTTAAGTAATCTTATGCATAATTTATGCCTCTTGCAAACCTAAAGGTGCTCCTTGGATTTTGGGCCTCTGTATGTGGTTAGGTCCTGAAAAGGTCAGTTTGTCAGTTTCCTAGGCTCCGAAAAGTTCTCACACATGTGGTGTCCCCATACTCAAGAGGAGTAGCAGAATGCGTTTTGGGTGAAATTTTAAGTATGCCTATACTATGTGGTAGAAATAGCTTAATAATTTACAACAATTTTCTTGCTGAATTTTCCAAAAACATGTGGCAGAAAAATGAAATATTCATAAAACTCATGTTGCCTCTTCAAAAATACTGTGGGGTGTTTTGGGTGTTTTTACTGCACTGGTGCTCCAGGGCATCCAAACATAAGATAGGTAGTCAAAAAATGAGATGCCTAATTTATGCCTGTTGAAAGCTTGAAGGTGCTCCTTGGATTTTGGGCCCCTCGATGTGACTAGCCTGCATAAAAAAATCTCCTATATGTGGTATCCCCATGCTCAGGAGGAATAGCAGAGTGTTTTTTTTTGGAGGGGGGGGGTAAATTCTAAATATGCCCATGCTGTTTGAAAAATATCTTGTTAATTGACAGCTATATATAAAAAAATAAAAATTCTTCAGTTTACAAAAACTTGTGTCAGAAATGTTTTATAGACTCACCATACCTCCAAATAAATATGCTGGGGTGTATTTTGCAAAATTGGGTCAGTTTTGGGGTGTTTCAACTGTTCTGTAACTTTAGAGCCTCAAGAAATGTTAAACATAGTCAGAAAGTTAGATGTGCAATTTATGCCCCTAGAAAGCCTGAAAGTGCTCCTTGGATTTTGGGCCCCTCTATGCATAAAAGAAGCAAAAAACTCACACATGTGGTATTCTCATACTATGCTGTAAGTGAGAAATAAATTGATTAAAAGACAAATTTGTGAAATGAAATCAAATTTTACTTACTTTTTTAATTTTCCCCAAATTTGTGTCGAAAAATTACAACTTCCAAAAAACTCACTGTGTTTCTTACTAAATACTTTGTGGTGTACACTTTCCAAAAATAGGTCATTTGGGGGGTATTTGTACTGTCTTCGAATTTTAGAGCCCCAGGAAATGAGAGGCCGTCAGAACCTCAGGACTGATCAATTTTCAGAAATTTATATCATAGTTTTTAGACTCTAAAACTGTCACACAGACTAAATAATACACACTGATTTGTTTTTTTTTATTTTAGAAAAGAAATGTAGCAGAATATATTTGAAAGAAAGATGATTTATTTGCAAAGTTTTAAAACAGAAACTGAAGGAAACTGTTTTTTTTTCTTTACAGAGAACAAAAACACAACCAAAAGAAAACTTTATCTGTCTTAACTGCTTGCCACCCAGGCCAATAAGGAACATTAATCTCCTACATGTAAAAATCATAATTTTCTTGCTAGAAAATTACTCAGAACTCCAAAACATTATATATATATATATATATATATATATATATATATTTTTTAGCAGAGACCCTAGCAAATAAAATAGCGATCATTGAAATTTGTTATGTCACATGGTATTTAAGCAGCAATTTTTCAAAGCAATTTTTTGGAGGAAAAATTCACTTTAATGAATAAACCCCCACCCCCAAAAAAACCCCACATTATTAACCCCAATTTTTTTGTATAATGTGAAAGATGATGGTACGCCGACTAAATAGATACCTAATATGTCACGCTTTAAATTGCGCCAGATATGGCGCACTCGTGGAATGGCGCTAATTTTTGGTACTTAAGAATCTACATAGGCTAAGCTTTCATTTTTTACAGAGGAGGTCTTGCGCTAGAATTATTGCTCTCGCTCTAAAGTTCATGGCGATACCTCACATGTGTGGTTTGAATGGCGTTTACTTATGCGGGCGCGACCTACGTATGCGTTCACTTCTGCGTGCAAGCACGAGGGGACGGGGGCACCTAAAAAAAAATTTTTATTGTTTCTTTTATTTTTGATTTTATTTTTTTTATCACTTTTATTCCTTTTAAAATTAATGTAAACATTCCTTGTAATAGGAACAGGGCATGGCTGCTCCTCCTTACAGAGAGATCTGAGGTCTATAAGTCCCCACATCTCTCCTCTGTGCTGGAAAGCCTGAGATCAAAAAAAATCTCAGGCTTTCCGGCAAAAAAACAGCAATGTTTATATCTGCTGGCTCCGGGAAGTGATGTCATGACGTCGCTTCCAGCCTCCGAGGGTCATAGAGATGGCCAGGGAACATCTGGTCCACGGCCAGCTCTATGGTAAACCACTGCCGCCGGCAGAATCATTCTCCAACTCCCCGATCGTGCAGGCAATCCAGGAGAAGCACCGGAGGCCATGTATTGTCATATCTGGCCATGTATTAACACAGTTTAGTTGTATGGTACGGTCTGTGTGAGTGCGGGACCGAGTCAGCACTGTATGTTTAGTGGGTCATATTAAAAGAATTCACTTCCAGGCACCCTAAACCAAAGTGTACCCAAAAAAAAAATTATTTTTGCCCCGCCCCAAAATATGAATATGAAAAAGGTTGTTAGCTTGTGTGAATTTTCTGGTGTGCAACAAGTGATATTTTGTGATAAAAACATTTCCCGCACCTTGCACATGATTAAGGACGCTCACCAGTGTGAGTTCTCTGGTGTTTAACAAAATATCGTTTTGCTATGAAAGATTTTCCACACTCTAAACATGAGTAAGGACGCTCACCCGTGTGAATTCTCTGGTGATTGACAAAGGTATCTTTAGCATTGAAAGATTTTCCACACTCTGAACATGAAAAAGGGCGCTCATCCGTGTGAATTCTCTGGTGTCTAACAAGGTTTCCTTTATCATTGAAAGATTTTCCGCACTTTGAACATGAAAAAGGGCGCTCATCCGTGTGAATTCTCTGGTGTCTAACAAGGTCTCCTTTATTAATGAAAGATTTCCCGCACTCTGAACATGAAAAGGGACGTTCACCTGTGTGAATTATCTGGTGTTTAAGAAGCTTTCCTTTACCAATGAAAGATTTCCCGCACTCTGAACATGAAAAGGGACGTTCACCTGTGTGAATTCTCTGGTGATTAACATGGTCTCTTTTATAAATAAAAGATTTCCCGCACTCTGAACATGAATAAGGACGCTCACCTGTGTGAATTCTTTGGTGATTAACAAGGTCTCCTTTATAAATAAAAGATTTCCCGCACTCTGAACATGAATAAGGACGCTCACCAGTGTGAATTCTTTGGTGATTAACAAGTTCTCCTTTATAATTGAAATATTTCCCGCACTCTGAACACGAATAAGGACGCTCACCATTGTGAATTCTTTGGTGATTAACAAGGTTTGTTTTATCATTAAAAAATTTCCCGCACTCTGAACATGAATAGGAGCGTTCGCCCGTGTGAATTTTCTGGTGTCTAAGAAGGAGTCCATTACAAATAAAACGTTTCCCACACTCTGAACATGAATAGGGACGTTCACCTGTGTGAATTCTCTGATGTATTATAAGTTCTCCGTTATAAAAGAAACATTTCTCGCACTCTGAACACGAATAGGGACGCTCACCTGCGTGAATTTTCTTGTGCCTAAGAAGTAACCGTTTTTTTGCAAACAATTTCCCACACTCAGAACATGACAATGAACTCTCTCCTGTGGGAACTCCTTCATGGCTTGAAGAAGATCTCTTGGGAATAGAAGGATCTATTGAAGTATCTGTACTGTGAGATCCTATAGTCTTGGTGTGTGATCCATCAGAAGATTCCTCAGGATTAGAGGGATCCATTGATCTCCCCAATTGGGAAGGTCTGGGATGTATATTTGGAGTAACGGGATTTCCTCCTGGAGAATATTGTACAATGTTATTATCTTCTGCATTATAATCTGGAGATACAATGAGATGTTCCTCAGAGGTATTCCGGACATTGTGTCCACCTGTTGAGAAACAATTTAACATTAAATGTTATAACCTTCCATTCAGGAGTCATATATGTTGGCCCATCACCAAATAATTTATAAGAGCTCTGGCATGGATTTGGGGGCAATTAGAAGAGAAAAATATGAATACAAACCAAGTGAAAGTGTCCAGCGCTCCAAACACAAAGTGCACAGTGCTATTTATGTTTCTTCTGTTCTTTTCCAGAGTTTAATAAAAATGTTCTCAGTGCTCCACACCACCCGCTATCCTCCACCTTCACATCGGAGAACTCACCGGAATTCTATGACCCTTCTCTTACCAATGGGTCATTAAGCCCTTGTATCCCTCAAGGGTAGGATCATCCAGGACCACCATCTCTATACTACCTCTCCAGTTGTCTCATACCATACCTGCCGGTATCTTCTCACCTCAGATCCATCCCAGACTCTGAAACATCAACAAAGACGGCTGCCATGCCATCACCTTCTGCAGCGCTCTCCACCAATCAGCACATAGAACACCGCTTCAGGCAAAAAATGGACACAACCGGATCAAGGTGCTAATCCCGGCTCATCACCGTAGGCAATATCAAGAAGAGAAGAAAAGAGAAGAAAAGATCGATCGCACACTTGGATCCAAAAGATGCTGTAGAAATGTCTTTATTGTCATTAGCCAGACAAAAATTGCAATGATGATCAGTTGACTCGTTTCACGCGAAAAGAACCGTGCTTGTTCACAACAATTGAAATGCTCACAATACAAGCTATTTAAAAGGCGTATATCAAATCAAACACCTAACACAAAACACCTGTAGTTAAAGAGCAATCAACACAAAACTTCACCGACATAAAAACATTTCTTAAATGCTAAAACATCTGATCATAAAATGGTCAAAACAAAAATAGATAATGTAAACATGTAAGCAAGAAATGTATTCAAAACAAAAAAAGATAAATTAGCGAAAAAACATGTTTGTATACCAATTAAAAAAACACATATATCACTGTATAACAAATGAAGTCTAATTGTGTGATTTAATGCTTATTATTAAAGACTTCTTAAAAACTGTTGAAGGATAAGAAGGAAATAATGAAATACTAAACCATATAGATGATGGTAAGGATGTGCATACACATGAAAATCAACCATGTCCACATATATAAATCATGTGGAGGCAAAGTATTGTGTATATAATGCATCGCATATTGCATCAAATATTCCACACAGGACCACCCTAGAAACCATTCAATGTTTATCCAATTTACCTTTCTATTTAAATCACTTACAGGCGTTTTTCAGGTGCTTTAGCGTTAAAAAAAGGGCCTGTAAAGCGCCTGAAAGAAGCCTCATCTGCAATCCCAATGTGAAAGCCCGAGCCCTTTCACACTGCCAGTGCCCGAAAAACGCTGGTAAAGCGCTGCTTAAGACCCCTTTCACACTGGGGCGTTTTTCAGGCGTTTTTCGGGCGCTGGCAGTGTGAAAGGGCTCGGGCCATCGGCGCACCCAGCCTGGTGGCAAAAATACGGCGCTGTCCTGAAAGACTCCTGGAAAAGCATGTTACCGGTAAATAACTCAGTTTTTCCCTGTTCGTCTTTCAGGACAGCACCATAGACAGGATAAGGAAGCACCTTACCTTAGGGTGGGACTACTGCCTGCAGTACTTTATGCCCAAAAGCCCGGTCTTTTGCTGACAGCAGGTCCAACCTGTAATGCTTCACGAACGTGTCAAAACTGGACCACGTTGCAGCCCTACAGATCTGCTCTGGAGAAAATAAGCCTGAATAATAGCTAATCTCAACCATCTGGCTATTGTACGCCTAGAGGCTTTGGATCCTTTCCTTGCCCCTGAGAATAACACAAAAAAGGAATCAGATTTCCTAGACTGTTTTGTACTATCTAAGTACTGAAGGACGCACCTTCTAACGTCCAATTTATGAAAAATATGTTCCTGTTCCCTCACAGGATTTGAACAGAAGGTAGGCAAAATAATTTCTTGGCCTCTATGAAATCTAGAGGCCACCTTTTTTTTTTTTTTAATTGGAAAACCAACTTTATTGAAAAGTATATGCATGGTACATAAATCAGTAGAAGCCAACATGGCCAAAACAGTAGTACATACATAAACACATTGAAGTATCTGTGTGACATAAGGCGAGATACCCATCAGGGGTGGAACCAGTACTTAATAAAGAACAGGAGAGAGAAGAGGAAAAAAAAGGGGGGGGGAGGGGAAGGGGGGGGTTAGGGATAAAGATATCAAGTACATGTTTCACCATCTGCTAACGACCCTCTCATACTTAAGCGGACACCCTCTATGTACATAGATCAGCTTCTTGTATGGAAGAGTATCGTTAATCCCTTTTTTCCAACACTGGATTGTAGGGGGCAGGGCCTGCATCCAATTGCGAGCCACTACTTTTCTCGCCATGAATAGCGTCTCATGTACAAAGGTGCGGAGGGGTTTGTCAGCGTCTAAATCCGGTAGCAGACCGAGCAGGCACCTCTTTAGGTCTAGGGTAGCAGGAGAGCCCATTTGGTCGTGCAGGAAACTAACCACCTATATCCATTACGCTTGTATAGTTGGACAGGACCATATGAGGTGACAGAGAGAGCCTGGGGTGTGGTCACATAGGCGGCACCCTGGGTTGTACGTGGGTTTGTAACGCGATATCCTCTGAGGGGTCAGATACGTCCTATGTATAATATATAACTGCGTGAGGCGGTCTGACAGTTTGGGGGAAACTCTTTTTACAGCCTCCAAAATTTCATCCCAATCCTCATTCTCAATCGCTCCAACAGCCACCTCCCATCTAGTCTTGGCAGTATAGGCCAATGCTGTGGTACTAGGGAGGCGGATGGCGGAGTATAGGGTAGAAATGAGTTTGGCTGGTTCAGTACCTGTGACTGTGTCTACAATAGAGGGGACTACCAGGGATGGATTGGTGCCAGTAAACTGGGTTTGTATAGCGTGGCGGAGTTGTAAATATCTGAAGAGAAGGCAATTGGGGAGGGAAAATTCGTCCTTTAGCGCTTGGAATGTTTTAAGTCCCACAGTGGTCATGATCTGGTGTATGTACAGGATCCCATGGCGTATCCACGCCGCCGGGTCTGGAATAGACAATAATTTGGGTAAGTGTGTGTTGAACCGTAGGGGGGTATGAGAGTGGACCTGTGGGGTCTCGAGTTTTTGTAGTGCCACCCGCAATACCCTGCTTTGTGTTGGGAGGAGCGTCTTGTCAATGGGGCTCTAAGGACTGACTGAAGTGGGGTATAGGCTGGGTCACCAGGGCGCTCACAGAGTAGTAGTTGGTGTCTCGGTAGCTCGTTTTTGTCAAAATGATAGAAATGGGACAGTTAGGAGGCAAGATAATAGTCTTGAAAATCTGGAAGAGCGGCTCCTCCCATTATCACTGGGTTCTTCAGGATTCTCCAAGATCATTTGTGTCTGCTGTGGCCCCATATAAACTAATTAAGAATGGATTCAATTATTTTGAAGAATTTTTGTGGCCACACCAAGTAGAGTATCTTTGGGAGGAGTATCATTTTAACTAAACGAATGTGTCCCATGACACCCAAAGGTAATCTAGCCCAAGTCTGTGTCTTGGTTTTGATTAGAGTATGCAGAGGTTCAATATTCAAGAGTGTGTAGTCTGTGAGCGATCTGGTGACTTGTACTCCAAGGTACTTGATCAGGGAGACCCTTGGGAGAGTCAGAGGAGGGGACGTGGATGGGGGAAGGAAGTGGTCAATCGGAAAGATCTGGGATTCTGACCAGTTGATACTCAGACCTGAGTGGCTACCGATCCGTTCTATGGAGTGTAGGGCTGGAACGAGAGAGGGACCCGAGTCCGCTAGGTAAAGGAGCGTGTCGTCGGCATACATTTCGATCTTTTCTTCCAGACTCCCTATCTTAAGGCCTCGGATGCTAGTGTCTGCACGAATCATGATGGCCAATGGCTCCACAGCCAATGCGTACAGCATGGGGGAAAGAGGGCAGCCTTGTCGGGTCCCTCTCTCTAGCAGGAATTGGTCGGAAAGCCAGCCGTTCATGAACACCTTGGGGATTAATATAGGAGCTGAACCGAACAAATAAAGTTAGGGCCGAATCCAAATCCCGAGAGGCACTCCCACAGGTAATTCCACTCCACGGAATTGAAGGCCTTGGTGGCATTCAGAGCCAACATGACCCTCAAGCCGATTTCATCATGGGACCCCTGAATGTTCATGAATAGGCGGCGAATATTCATAGCTAAGTTTTTCCCTGGCATAAAACCTGTCTGGTCAGGGTGGATCAGTGACAGAATGACCTGGTTAAGGCGTGAAGCTAAAATCTTAGCTAGTATTTTGATATCTACCTGTAGTAAGGAGATAGGTCTATATGATTCCGAGTATTTAGGGTCCTTATCGGGCTTGGGGATTACTACAATTTGAGCTTCTCTCATAGAGGGGGGCAGGATTCCCGAATCAAATATGGATTTGTACAGGTCGTAGAGTTTAGGGGTTAGAATTTCAGTATGTGGCATAAAATTCAAGTGGTAGGCCGTCCAATCCAGGGGCCTTAGATGTGGCCAGACAGGAGATAGCCTCGGAAATGTCCTCCTTAGTAATAGGGGCCTCCAGGAGTTCAAGTTTGTCGTTGGTCAATCTGGGGAATTTAACTCCCGCTAAGTAGTCCCTGATATCTTGGGGAGTGTGAGTGACTCGGGAAGTGTAGATTGTACGGTAGAATCTCCATAATTCCTCCACCACTTGTTGCGGGTCAGTGATGTTGTTCCCCTGCGGGTCGACCAATGACACCACCACTGGGGGGGCACGAGTCTAGATGGGCGAGATACGCAAGTAGTTTGCCCGGTCTTCCTCCATACTCAAATACCCTTTGTCTATAGAAAAAGATGCGTTGCTTAGCTTTTTCAATGTGCAGTTGAGAGACCTGTCGTGTCTGAATCTTAAGATTGCTGGCGGTGCTGGGTGAGGGGTCCCGATGGAATGCCTCCTCCAGCACCTGTAGGTGTTCTGCAGCCTGCTGGACAATGAGTTTCGATGATCGTTTTAGTCTATTGATACGCGTGGAGAGCAAGGAACGGGCGTGAAGCTTAAACATCTCCCACACCATGTCGTACGTCTAGAGGCCACCTTTGACAAAAAGGCCGATCGGTTTTAAAAATCACACGGTCTGGGAAAACCTAAAAAAAAAGGTGCCCTAATAGACACTCACTCTCCTTGCCATAGTGATTGCCCCCAAAAACACTGTTTTGAGGGTGATCAATTTTAATGTGCAGGTCTCCAATGGCTCAAATTGTTCTCCCGTGAGGGCCTGTAAAACTAAAGACAGATCCCACAATGGGAAGGGGGAGACTGACTGGTCTCTGTCTGCTTAAGGCTTTAAAAAACCTGGCTATCCATGGATCTGTTGCTAGCTGTTTTTCCAGGAAAACGCTCAAAGCAGATACCTGTCCTTTCAGGGTGCTAAGGGCTAACCCTTTGTCCGCCCCCTGACTGCAGAAATTCTAACACCGCTACGGAGCTGCGTACATCGAAGGAACTTTCTGTGCACCAGCTATTGAAACGTTTCCACACTTTTAGGTAGATAGCTTGCGTCTCCCTTGTTCTGCAACTTAGAAGGGTCGTCACTAAACGATCCGAGAAACCTTTACCCCTCAGCAATTCCTCCTCAGTAGCCAAGCTACGAGGTTCCACCGTTCTACCTGAGGACAACAGATTGGTCCTTGAGAAAGAAGATCTTCCTAGACTGGCAGAATCCAGGGGGGTTCCACCGCCAGGCCCTTCAAGATGGAGAACCATGGCCTCCTGGGCCAATGTGGCGCGATCAGAAGGAGAGTTGTGCTCTCCAACTGGAACTTTCTCAGTACTGCTGGAATCAGTACAGGAGGGGGGAAGGCATAGCACCTGGAGAAACGCCAGCTCTGAGCTAGTGCGTCCACTCCAAGCGCCCCGTCTCATCTGTTCAGAGAGAAGAAGAGACAGGTCTTTGTGTTTTCCCACGAAGAGGTCCACACATGGCACCCCCCACTTCCAAGTGACTGCCTCAAAGACGTCCTGATTCAAAACACAGTCTCCTTCCCTCAGCATTTTCCTGCTGAGGAAATCTGCTACCTTGTTTTGTTCCCCCTTCAAATGTACCGCCGATAGGAATAGAATGTTTGCTTCGGCCCACCTGGCGATGGTTTCCGCCAGGACCCACAGGGATTTGCTTTTGGTACCTCCCTGCCTGTTGATATAGGCTACCACTGAGGAGTTGTCCGATCGGACTCGCACATGCTGTCCCTGGAGTTCTCTCTGAAAGGCTCTGAGCGCCAAGGTTATAGCTCTCAGTTCCCTCCAGTTCGAGGACTTCTTTGCGTCCTTTGTCAGCCAGGTACCCTGTACCATTCGGGAATCTAGATACGCACCCCAACCTGTGCCGCTCGCAATGGTCCTGACAGTCCTGGAATCTGGTAAGTCAGCACAGCACAGGAATGGTGGGAGCCCCTCATAATGAGCACAGCAGGGGTACAGCCCCAGGAGGAAGTCAGCACAGCACAGGGATGGTGGGAGCCCCTCATAATGAGCACAGCAGGGGTACAAACCCAGGAAGTCATCACAGCACAGGAATGGTGGGAGCCCCCTCATATTTTGCACAGCAGGGGTACAAACCCAGGAAGTCAGCACAGCACAGGGATGGTGGGAGCCCCCTCATAATGAGCACAGTAGGGGTACAAACCCAGGAAGTCAGCACAGCACAGGGATGGTGGGAGCCCCTCATAACGAGCATAATGAGTCCGACAACTGCCATATTGAGAAAAGTACGTTTTGCTTTTTAAATTCATCATAACGAACGTTTGTAAAACGAACCTAACGAAAATTCGTATTTCGTACGAATCCAAATTGAATTTCGGACACGAATTACGAAATGCGAATTAATGGCTAATACGAAATGGAACGGAACGAAAAGAAACAAATTTATTGACGGCACACATGTCTATAAGGCCCTCCTTGCTGAATTAGATAAGGCTGCAGATCTTGCGGACATGTGCACCGATTCGGCCAAGGCGTCCGCAAGATAACCACCCCCTTAAGGAGCATGGGAAAAGAAGACAGGATCGCTTCTTTAGACGTTCCTGCTTCGATATGCGCTTTAATTTGTGTCAGCCAATGTTCCATGTTCTGGGCCACCACTGTGGCTGCCATGGCGGGCTTGAGTTTCCCCAGTGATGATTCCCATGATTTTTTTAGGAGTGAGTCCATCCTCTTGTCCATGGGGTCTGAAAGCGCCCCCATGTCCTCAAAGGCCAGGTCAGTATGCCTGGAGACTTGTGAAAAGGCTGCGCCTAGTTTAGGAGAATTATTCCATACTAGCGCCTCCTCTTCTGCAAAGGGAAACCTTTGTTTCAGAGTTCTTGAAAAGAAAGGTTTACTTTCAGGGTCTTGCCACTCCTTTTTGATGGCATCGACCAAGACATTTTGGACCGGAAACACCCTCTTTTTATGCTCCCCTAGGCCCTTATACATCTGGTCGTGGAGCGACAACTTCTTCCTTTCCTCCTGGATTCCCAGAGTGGTATGGATAGCTCCTAAGAGCTCCTCCAATTCCTCCAGAGAAAGCTTGTAGCGAGAGGCTCTTGTGGATTCCCCATTCACTTCCTCTCCCTCTGACTCCCCTTGGGAATCTGAAGAAACGCTGTCTGGCTCCTCCTCAATTTCCTCTCTGGAGCCTCCTGGATTCTCTATGCTCACCGAGGGAGCATCCGTTAAGCTTGGTGCACTGCTCTGCTGTGCTGGTTGAGGGTTAACCTGGGGCTGTGGCATCTGAAAGCTAGAAAAAAGTGTCTTAAAAGACTGAACGGTGCTAGAAAGCTCCTTGACGGACGCTGGTAGACCCGTACATTGTTCCGCTGACTGTTCCCTCACTAACCCCTCTATGCACTCCCTACAGAGTGCCTTGGTCCAAGATTCCCCCCCATCGTGACTCTGCATGAAGGACATTTTTTCTTGGAATTATGGGGTGACTTGACTTTATCCGTGGCCTTGCTCTGAAATACAGATCCAAAAAAAAAAAGAGCAGTCAGAAAAGCCCATCCTGACCGCCAGCACTTCACACAGAGGGCCACCAGGGGTGCTCTTCCCAGGACCAACCACCACCAGGGTCCTAGTTGCAACCATTCTTCCCCCCACCACCAAGGGGGAAAAACACCCATGGAGCTTACACGAAAAGGGTAAGGGAACACCACCCCAGGGTTCCTCTTACCTTTGAGTGGCTGTTGCTGGATTCTCCAGGAGCAGTTTGAGAAGCCTCCGCTTCCGACATTTCCCGCTGAGGATCGGTGGTCTCCTTTGCCTCCGTGCGCTTTCCCCACAGCAGTAATGAGGCCGCACCAGCCCGATGCACAGCTCGCTTTCAAATCCAGAGGCCGGAAACGAAGTCGCGGGTCAGATGGAAGTACTGACCCTCGCCGGAACTGACGTCACCTGCCATCCGACCCAGCGCTCGGAGCTCCATCGCTGGCTGCACAGTGCAGGGTGGTCTCAGTGTACTTCCGCCATGCCCCACTGAGCAGAAGAAAGCGGACCCCTCCAGACTTACTGCTTCCCCAAGAGAAGCTGGATGCGCGCGAGACACAGTCATCCAGGTACCCGGGCTCACTAGCCTCTCAGACTGCAGAGTAGAAGAGAGGGAGAAAGAGAGACCTTGGTCCCCCCCCTCAGAAAACGATTGGCCTCAGCCTCCCCGGCTGTTTAGCCCTTGGCCCCTTAGCTGTGTCTCCCCACCAGAGGAAACTCTAGAACTGAGGGGCCGGCGGGACGGTGAGGCTTAAATCTTGAAGTGTAAGGTGGTGTTTCCTGAGATGGAAGGAGCCAAGGTCTCTCTATGGTGCTGTCCTGAAAGACAAACAGGGGAAAAAAATGTATCCTCTGACATAGCAAGGAATTGTGAAGCAAGGGTAAAAAAACACCCCTACATACCCTCATTTACCTATGATTTGCACACCAACATCCAAAGTATTACCTTCATGAAATTGATTAAAATGTTTGGCTGCATTGATGGAGAATTTCTTTTTAATTCTATATATATATAGATATATATATCTATATATATATCTATATATATATTACTGGAACCTATCTCCGAGGCGTCTTGTGGTGCGATCGATGTACTGTACATTACAGAGGGTACATGTAATGAGATATATTACATAACAGGTATTGCAGTTGTAAAAAGATGTTCAATTATGTTGTTTACCATTATTGTCTGAACATAGAACATTCCCCTTAGTAATATATGCACAGCAGGAACACACAGTCCCACCACAACTAGAATCGCCCTTGCAATGCAACCGAGTGTGTGACTTGATTTTATTTGATTCAAAAGCACTCGGTGAGAGATAATTTCCCAAAGTGGGAGCACGTCTGGAAACAAAATCTCCTCTTTTTTTTTCTTCACCTAATACTTTTATTACTACAGAACCACTACCCTTCATCCACCACCAGTGTGGACATACCATCCAATGGGGACTTCTGTGTGTGTCTGGCTTCCCCCCCTCTTTTGAGCTCTTCCCTCAGCTCCCGGACCTGACTCAGTTGATGGCCCCGTGACTGCGGACCTTATAGAGTTCACACTCCTTCGGCATGTGAGTATCCATTTAGGGTTAGTGGCTTTTTGCCTCACCCATATGCATATTTTTCTTTTTTCACAATGCATATTGTATTTCATCTACTCAGAATACCCTCCTTATTTCCTATTTTTAGATTCTGGTGCTAAATCGCCCCTGTATAGTGTTTTGATACACGAAACGCGTTGGGCTTACGACATGCACCAAATAATTACCTTTTTTGCTAGGTCCACAAACCAACAAGCTTTTACTTATTTACTTTGTGATTTTGTGCATTTTAATGGATGTTTCACCTTTTAAGGCTATCTGCCCTGCATCAATTAGGGGCTTGTTATTAGGTTTACAATGTATCAATCAGGATGTATCTGTATATGACTTGACAGTCAAACCCACACTGGGACTATTATCATGTCACTATGTATCAATAAAATGGTTTGATTTAATGGTGACTGACTCGCTGGCCTCATTTGCCCACCTCACTCAAAGTCCCAACCTTCCTGTTTCTCATTTGTTATACAGTGATATATGTGATTTATATTGGTATAAATACATGTTTTTTTTCGCTCCTTTCTCTATTTTTGTTTTTGTTTTGAATATATTTCTTGCTTACATTTTTGCATTATCTATTTTTGTTTTGACTATTTTATGATCAGATGTTTTAGCATTTAAGAAATGTTTTTATGTCGGTGAAGTTTTGTGTTGATTTCACTACAGGTGTTTTGTGTTAGGTGTTTGATTTGATATACACCTTTAAACAGCTTGTATTGTGAGCATTTCAATTGTTGTGAACAAGCACAGTTCTTTTCGCGTGAAACGCGTCGACTGATCATCATTGCAATTTTCATCTGGCTCATGACAATAAAGAAATTTCTACAGCATCTTTTGGATTCAAGTGTGCGATAAATCTTTTCTTCTCTTCTTGACAAAGTGCTATGTCTCTTCTGTTCTTGTGTGCAAAATTCTCTTCCAGAGTTTAATAGAAATGCTCTCAGGGCTCCGCACCACCCGCTATCCTCCACCTCCACATCGGAGAACTCACCGGAATTCCTCCACAGACAAGAATGCCCGGCTCGACCCCGCCCCTGCGACACTGAATTTGATTGACAGCAGTGGGAGCCAATGGCTGCGCTGCTATCAATCTATCCAATCAAGAGCTGGGACCCCGTGGAGAGAGGGACACGGTGTCCCCACTAAACAGATGAAGCGGCTCAGGTAAGTAAAACGTGGGGGGGGGCTGGGTGGCCAGTGACTGCCAGGTGTTTTTTCACCTTAATGCATAGGATGCAATAAAGGTGAAAAAAACACGAGGGTTTACAACCCCTTTAAGCCCTTGTATCCCCCAAGGGGAAGATCATCCAGGAACCCCACCTCTATACTACCTCTCCAGTTATCTCATACCATACCAGCCGGTATCTTCTCACCTCAGATCCATCCCAGACTCTGAAACATCAACAAAGATGGCTGCCATGCCATCACCTTCTGCAGCTCTCTCCACCAATTAGCACATAGAATACCGCCAATGTCAGAGAGCAACTCCAACAGCTCTGCAATGTGACCGAATGAGGAGGAGCCACACTGCTGTCAATGATAGGTCAAGAAGGTGGTCTTGGATGATCTTCCCCTTGATGGATACAAGCTCTTAATGACCCATTAGTAAGTGAGGAGTCATGGAATTACGGTCAGTTCTCCGATGTGAAGGTGGAGAATAGCGGGTGGTGTGGAGCACTGAAAGCATTTTTATTAATTTCTGGATGAGAATTTTGCACAAGAAAACAGAGGAGACATAGCACTGTGCACTTTGTGTGTGGAGCACTGGACAGTTTTTTTTGGGGAATATTGAAGTACTTTCATGTTGGAAATTGAGAAAAGAGATGGACCTTCCTCCACCTCACTTCTTGAAAACATGATGACATAATGAATAATGGAGATGGACCTTTCATATGGTGTACAGCAATGTTTCTCAACTCCAGTCCTCAACTACACCCAACAGGTCATGTTTTCAGGACTTCCCTCAGACGAAACGGCTGTGGTAATTACTATGGCAGTGAAACTGATCAAATCGCCTGTGCAAAATAAAGCCTGAAAACATGACCTGGTACTTGAGGACTGGAGTTGAGAAACATTGGTGTACAGTATCCCCTCATTTGTTGGGAACATGACATTATATTGAGGAATGGAGATAAACCTTTCATATGGTGTACAGTATCTCCTCCTCATTTGTTGGGCACAATATACATGATACATTGGGTGGTGGGGTGGTTACATCCATGATGTTCTTGCTGTTGACAGTTAAGGTTTCTCAGTATTTCCTTTACACAAGGATGTGATGATCTCTATTTTGTACACGAGCAGCAAACTTTGTGTGTAATTAAAAAAAAAAAACTCTTTATATGGAAGAGGTGCCTTGTGTTTAGAGCTGTGTGGATGAGGGATAGTCTTGTTCTAGATGACTATACCCAATATATATAAATTAGGGATGGTGTGGTCTTCCTGTGGGAATGAGGAGAATACAGAGGATTTGGACATCTCTCTGGTGGGTTCCCATTACTGGATCCATCTGCAGGAAACACACACACACTGACTGAATACATTGTTTCTATGTGTTTATCAGATAATGGGGGATCTAGGTGGACCCTCCGTACTGCTCTCTCCTTTACAATAATGTCTTCTCTTACCCAGTGATGTGAGGGGCGGCTGATTCTCCATCATGATGTCCTTGTAGAGATTCTTGTGTCCTTCTAAATACTCCCACTCCTCCATGGAGAAATAGACAGTGACATCCTGACACCTTATAGGAACCTGACACACACAATGATACAGTCACCATCCAGACACATCCCTTGTCTGTTACTGGATAATGTCCCAGAATTCCCAGCACCGCTCACCTCTCCTGTCAGCAGCTCCATCATCTTGTTGGTGACTTCTAGGATCTTCTGCTCATTAGTTTTCTGTAGAGTTAGGAGGGGTGGTGGATGCATGGTGATGGGGTCTTGTCTTTCTCTTTGTCTTGTGAACAAGCGGTGACTTCTCCTTCTTATATTATTCTCAATAGATGACTTCATAACTACAGTACAGTCCTGTAATATACATCAATTATTAGTATATCAGAATCCTCCTCACCTAACAAGGCAGGTCTATGTTTTATTAATAGAGTTAGAAATGATTAAACACTCCCAGAATCCTCCTCACCTCTCCAGTCAGTAGACAGATGATCTCCAGCGTGAGTGTTAATAACCCATTATGGAGATTTTTTTTTTTCATATTTACATAATTGAGAAGCTGTTGATTCTCCATCATGACGTCCTTGTAGAGATCCTTGTGTCCTTCTAAATACTCCCACTCCTCCATGGAGAAATAGATAGTGACATCCTGACACCTTATAGGAACCTGACACACACAATGATACAGTCACCATCCAGACACATCCCTTGTCTGTTACTGGATAATGTCCCAGAATTCCCGGCACCGCTCACCTCTCCTGTCAGCAGATCAATGATCTTCTTGATGACTTCTAGAACCTTCTTGGCACTGGTTACCTCTGTTGTCAGGCAGCGAGGTGGAGGCACTGTGATGGGTGATGTCCTGTGAAGACGGCTGCTTGATGTTAATGAATTACCAGACATTCTTCTCACTACTTCATAATCCTGTGTAAAGAGAACCAGTAACAATTATCATTACAGACTTCCCAGAATCCTCCTCACCTCTCTAGTCAGGTCTGTGTTTTATTCATAGAGATAAGAGTGATATCATGCGACATCCCAGAATCCTCCTCACCTCTCCGGTCAGCAGGTAGATGATCTCCAGGGTGAGGTCCAATATCCTCTCAGTCATGTGATTTTGGCCCATCTCCATCCTCACTGATGTGGTCATGTGATCTATACAAGACTCTCCTCTCTGTAGACGAATAATAAACTGAAAATTATCTGGGCTGTACTGAGACGAAAAATGTCTGCACAGAGTTCCTCCATAGTTCGGACAACATAAATTCCCTTTAAATAACAACCCCTACCAAAATCTTCCATTTTAGGCTTGGCATGACTGGGAAAGAGTTAGGACTTCTTTCTTTCACTTTCTGTACATTATGTATCTAAGCCTATAAACCAGAGGCTCTGGGTTGACAGTTGGATAAATGGTTCTATATTTAGGATGTATCTGGTCTATAAACCAGAGGCTCTGGAGTAAAACTTGTATAAATGGTTCTATATTTAAAATGTATCTTCATTATAAACCAGAGGCTTTGGATGGACAGTTGGATAAATGTCTCTATATTTAGGATGTATCTGGAGTATAAACCAGAGGCTCTGGATGGACAGTTTGATAAATGGTTCTATATTTATAATGTATATGGTCTATAAACCAGAGGCTCTGGATGGACAGTTTGATAAATGGTTCTATATTTATGCTGTATCTGGTCTAGGGTTGTCACCTTTTCTTCAAGCCAAACCCGAACATTTTAGTGGTGCACGGCACTGCGCTTGCTTAACTCAACCCATTCATCTGAATGGGGCTGCGCTACAACCGTGCACAATGCACATGACTACAGCACAGTGGCATGGGTTTTTATTGATTTAAAAAAGGTGATGAGGAGGCAACTTAACTCTTCTTCACCACCTGTCAATACCTTCAAAACATGATCCACTATGGTGTCCTGCGACTCCGTTTACACTTGTGGTTGGGGGACAGTAAAAATTAGAGCTGTTTTTAACTGCTACCCAACCATTCCCCTTAAGCTGAAAAGGCAGCAGAGTGGGATGTACACTTGCCACTGCCAAAATGTTTTGCATCACAGTGCAGGCAGAGTGACAGGGAGGGAGACAGGCAGAGTGACCGCGAGGGGGACAGGCAGAGTGACAGGAGGGGACAGGCAGAGTGACAGGGAGGAGGGGACAGGCAGAGTGACAGGGAGGGGGACAGGCAGAGTGACAGGAGGGGACAGGCAGAGTGACATGGAGGGAGACAGGCAGAGTGACAGGGAGGGGGGCAGGCAGAGTGACAGGAGGGGGCAGGCAGAGTGACAGGAGGGGACAGGCAGAGTGACAGGGAGGGGGGCAGGCAGAGTGACAGGGAGGGGGGCAGGCAGAGTGACAGGAGGGGGCAGGCAGAGTGACAGGAGGGGGCAGGCAGAGTGACAGGGAGGAGGGGACAGGCAGAGTGACAGGGAGGAGGGGACAGGCAGAGTGACAGGGAGGAGAGGACAGGCAGAGTGAAAGGAGGGGACAGGCAGAGTGACAGGGAGGGAGACAGGCAGAGTGACAGGGAGGAGGGGACAGGCAGAGTGACAGGCAGAGTGACAGGGAGGGGGGCAGGCAGAGTGACGGGAGGGGGGCAGGCAGAGTGACAGGAGGGGACAGGCAGAGTGACAGGAAGGGGGACAGGCAGAGTGACAGGGAGGAGGGGACAGGCAGAGTGACAGGGAGGAGGGGACAGGCAGAGTGACAGGGAGGAGGGGACAGGCAGAGTGACAGGGAGGAGGGGACAGGCAGAGTGACAGGAGACAGGGAGAGTGACAGGAAGGGGGACAGGCAGAGTGACAGGAGGGGACAGGCAGAGTGACAGAAGGGGACAGGCAGAGTGACAGAAGGGGACAGGCAGAGTGACAGCGAGGGGGACAGGCAGAGTGACAGGAGGGGACAGGCAGAGTGACAGGGAGGAGGGGACAGGCAGAGTGACAGGGAGGGGGACAGGCAGAGTGACAGGGAGGGGACAGGCAGAGTGACAGGGAGGGGGGCAGGCAGAGTGACATGGAGGGGGGCAGGCAGAGTGACAGGAGGGGACAGGCAGAGTGACAGGGAGGGGGGCAGGCAGAGTGACATGGAGGGGGGCAGGCAGAGTGACAGGAGGGGACAGGCAGAGTGACAGGGAGGGGGGCAGGCAGAGTGACATGGAGGGGGGCAGGCAGAGTGACAGGGAGGGGGACAGGCAGAGTGACATGGAGGGGGGCAGGAGGACATGTGGAGGGGACACACTGTTCTCGCTCATATACAGGACACTGTGTGTTATGCTGGCACCGGCCCTGACTCCTAAACATATAACACAGAGGTGATAGCAAAGAATCCTAAGAATTCCCCCCTCTCCCCCCTCCCTCCTCAGGTCAGTGTTTTTCTTCCCCAGCCCAGTATTGTGGATGTAGCTGATTCTGTGGCTGGTCTCCTGCACGGTCTGTTCCCGGTTAGCTGTCTGTGTGATAAACTACATACTGTACACGCTGATCGGCCGATCATGGAGCTCCCATCCCCGATCCAGTGCGCTCCTCCAATTCTCCACTGACACCCACACACTGACAGGGCACTTCTGGCCAGACTCTTTATTCTATAGCAGTCTCCTCCTCTGTAA
Source organism: Aquarana catesbeiana (assembly GCF_042186555.1). Taxonomy (NCBI): domain Eukaryota; kingdom Metazoa; phylum Chordata; class Amphibia; order Anura; family Ranidae; genus Aquarana; species Aquarana catesbeiana. Next base: position 300,884,401 of record NC_133331.1, on the reverse strand, counting down.
AGTTGTCCAGGGTTCGAGTGCCCTCAGTGTATGTCGGGCACCTCTTCTCCTCCTGTAGGATCCTCCTGTGCATTGTCAGAGACAGTCATGTGAGCTGCTCTTCCCGGCAATTACCTTCCCCAGCGGATACTATAGAAGCGGGGTCGGGACTGATTAAATTGTCTGAACAACTGTATTAGGATAAGAACCTGTAGTAATATTCCTGCCCGTCCCCCAGCTGAACAAATGGAGCTCTGAGCCACAGTGCGGTCTGGATCATGTGTCCGGGTTCCAGGCAGCAGGAGCCCCGGACACGTGATTCAAAATTACTCTAAACCCATACTTTCCGGGTGAATCCCGGACAGGTGGCAACCCTAATCTGGTCTATAATTCAGAGGCTCTGGATGGACAATTGGATAAATGGTTCTATATTTAGGATGTATCTGGTCTATAAACAAGAGGCTCTGGATGGACAGTTGGAAAAACGGTTCTATATTTAGGATGTATCCGGTCTATAAACCAGAGGCCTTGGATGGACAATTGGATATGTAACTGTGTACATATTATAAGCATCTGCTGAATTTAAAGGCCATCTCAGTGACTATGGAGAAAGAGGATGGACATGACGGGGGTTACTGGATTTAAATGTAAAACGCATCTCGTTACCTCCTCTGCTGCCGGGTGAAGGAATATCTCCCTCTACTTTTGCAAACGTTGCTCTCTCTTGCAACTTCCTGTCTGTAGATGACATCACTTCCTGTCTGTAGATGACATCACTTCCTGTCTGTAACTTCCATCACTTCCCGTCTCTGCATTCCACTGACAATCCACAAGTTCACCACCTTGTGGATAAAATACAAACTGCAGCCAGTGTTTTTTTAAATATTTTAACAGCCGACATCCACAGAAGATCTGTACTTGGTTCTCCAAGATGTTTGGGACAACCTACCTGCTGAGTTCCTTCAAAAGCTGTGTGCAAGTCTACCTAGAAGAATTGATGCTGGTTGGAGGGCAAAGGGCGGTCACACCAAATAAGGATTAGATTTGGATTTCTCTTCTGTTCATTTACTTTAAATTTTGTTCACTGATAACAATAAACTATTAACACTTCTATTTCTGAAAGCATTCTTCATCTACAGCATTTTATTTCAGAACTGCCCATACATTTTGCACATTACTGCATATCTATAGTGAACAGCATTGTGTACGTTGATTTTATTGAATTGTCTACTTTATATATATAGTTTGCTCATTAGCTCAATGGTGCCAGGCCTTACATTTGTATCCAAGTATGACATACAGATTACAACAAAAACTTTGCAAAAACGACATCCTTAAATTATGCCAGATACACAAAAAGTCTTCAGCGTGTAAGATTTTACACAAAAACTTTATTTTAGATATTTGCTTTGGGTGGGTTCTTTTCTGTCCTGTCACTGTCTGTAGATTTTTAAAGAGTTTTATTTATAAAAATGGCTGTGTGCAGAGACGGATGTGTAGGAATTATGGAACCCATTCATATTGAGCACAGGAGGTGTGCAGATTTGGGACCCCCCTGGAGGACTGGTGGGAACCCTCATAATGAACATTGGAGGTGTGCAGAGTTTAACCACTTAACGACCACCTCACGCCGATGTACGTCGGCAGAATGGCACGGGCAGGCAGAATCACGTACATAAACGTGATCTGCTTCCCGCGGGCGGGGGGTCCTATCGGACCCCCCCCGGTGCCTGAGGCGGTCAGCTATTGTACAGCGGTGATCGGAGATGAGGGGGAGACCATCCGTTCGTGGCCCCCCCCTCGCGATCGCCGACGGCCAATAGAATCATTCCTCTGCTGCTGTATGCTAAACAGCAGCAAAGGAAATGATGTAATCTCTCCTCAGCTCGGTATTTTCCGTTCCGGCGCCGAGGAGAGAAGACTTCAATGTGAGTGCACAAACACTACACACACAGTAGAACATGCCTGGCACACAAAACACCCCCATTTACCCCCCCGATCACCCCCCAATCACTCCTCCCCCCCCGTCACACTGACACCAAGCAGTTTTTTTTTTTCTGATTACTGCATGGTGTCAGTTTGTGACAGTTACTGTGTTAGGGCAGTTACTGTTAGCCCCCTTTAGGTCTAGGGTACCCCCCTAACCCCCCCTAATAAAGTTTTAACCCCTTGATCACCCCCTGTCGCCAGTATCGCTAAGCGATCATTTTTCTGATCGCTGTATTAGTGTCACTGGTGACGCTAGTTAGGGAGGCAAATATTTAGGTTCGCCGTCAGCGTTTTATAGCGACAGGGACCCCCATATACTACAGAATAAATGTTTTAACCCCTTAATTGCCCCCTAGTTAACCCTTTCACCACTGATCACCGTATAACTGTTACGGGTGACGCTGGTTAGTTCGTTTATTTTTTATAGTGTCAGGGCACCCGCCGTTTATTACCGAATAAAGGTTTAGCCCCCTGATCACCTGGCAGTGATATGCGTCGCCCCAGGCAGCGTCACATTAGCGCCAGTACCGCTAACACCCACGCACGCAGCATACGCCTCCCTTACTGGTATAGTATCTGAATGGATCAATATCTGATCCGATCAGATCTATACTAGCGTCCCCAGCAGTTTAGGGTTCCCAAAAACGCAGTGTTAGTGGGATCAGCCCAGATACCTGCTAGCACCTGCGTTTTGCCCCTCCGCCCAGCCCAGCCCAGCCCACCCAAGTGCAGTATCGATCGATCACTGTCACTTACACAACACTAAACACATAACTGCAGCGTTCGCAGAGTCAGGCCTGATCCCTGCGATCGCTAACAGTTTTTTTGGTAGCATTTTGGTGAACTGGCAAGCACCAGCCCCAGGCAGCATCAGGTTAGAGCCAGTACCGCTAACACCCACGCACGCACCGTACACTTCCCTTAGTGGTATAGTATCTGATCGGATCAATATCTGATACGATCAGATCTATACTAGCGTCCCCAGCAGTTTAGGGTTCCCAAAAACGCAGTGTTAGAGGAATCAGCCCAGATACCTGCTAGCACCTGCGTTTTGCCCCTCCGCCCAGCCCACCCAAGTGCAGTATCGATCGATCACTGTCACTTACAAAACACTAAACACATAACTGCAGCATTCGCAGAGTCAGGCCTGATCCCTGCGATCGCTAACAGTTTTTTTGGTAGCGTTTTGGTGAACTGGCAAGCACCAGCCCCAGGCAGCGTCAGGTTAGCGCCAGTACCGCTAACACTCACGCACGCACCGTACACCTCCCTTAGTGGTATAGTATCTGAACGGATCAATATCTGATCCGATCAGATCTATACTAGCGTCCCCAGTAGTTTAGGGTTCCCAAAAACGCAGTGTTAGCGGGATCAGTCCAGATACCTGCTAGCACCTGCGTTTTGCCCCTCCGCCCGGCCCAGCCCACCCAAGTGCAGTATCGATCGATCACTGTCACTTACAAAACACTAAACGCATAACTGCAGCGTTCGCAGAGTCAGGCCTGATCCCTGCGATCACTAACAGTTTTTTTGGTAGCGTTTTGGTGAACTGCCAAGCGCCACCGGCCTAGTACACCCCGGTCGTAGTCAAACCAGCACTGCAGTAACACTTGGTGACGTGGCGAGTCCCATAAGTGCAGTTCAAGCTGGTGAGGTGGCAAGCACAAGTAGTGTCCCGCTGCCACCAAGAATAAGACAAACAGGCCCGTCGTGCCCATAGTGCCCTTCCTGCTGCATTCGCCAATCCTAATTGGGAACCCACCACTTCTGCAGCGCCCGTACTTCCCCCATTCACATCCCCAACCAAATGCAGTCAGCTGCATGAGAGGCATTTTCTTTATGTCCTCCCAAGTACCCCTACCCAACGAACCCCCCCAAAAAAGATGTTGTGTCTGCAGCAAGCGTGGATATAGGCATGACACCCGCAATTATTGTCCCTTCTGTCCTGACAATCCTGGTTTTTGCATTGGTGAATGTTTTGAACGCTACCATTCACTAGTTGAGTATTAGCATAGGGTACAGCATTGCACAGATTAGGCACACTTTCACAGGGTCTCCCAAGATGCCATTGCATTTTGAGAGACCCGAACCTGGAACCGGTTACAGTTATAAAAGTTAGTTACAAAAAAAGTGTAAAAAAAAAAAATATATATATATAAAATTTAAAAAAATAGTTGTCGTTTTATTGTTCTCTCTCTCTCTATTCTCTCTCTCTATTGTTCTGCTCTTTTTTACTGTATTCTATTCTGCAATGTTTTATTGTTATTATGTTTTATCATGTTTGCTTTTCAGGTATGCAATTTTTTATACTTTACCGTTTACTATGTTTTATTGTTAACCATTTTTTTGTCTTCAGGTACGCCATTCACGACTTTGAGTGGTTATACCAGAATGATGCCTGCAGGTTTAGGTATCATCTTGGTATCATTCTTTTCAGCCAGCGGTCGGCTTTCATGTAAAAGCAATCCTAGGGACTAATTAGCCTCTAGACTGCTTTTACAAGCCGTGGGAGGGAATGCCCCCCCCACCATCTTCCGTGTTTTTCTCTGGCTCTCCTGTCTCAACAGGGAACCTGAGAATGCAGCCAGTGATTCAGCCAGCTGACCATAGAGCTGATTAGAGACCAGAGTCTCTCCAAACATCTCTATGGCCTAAGAAACCGGAAGCTACGAGCATTTCATGACTTAGATTTCGCCGGATGTAAACAGCGCCATTGGGAAATTGGGAAAGCATTTTATCACACCGATCTTGGTGTGGTCAGATGCTTTGAGGGCAGAGGAAAGATCTAGGGTCTAATAGACCCCAATTTTTTTCAAAAAAGAGTACCTGTCACTACCTATTGCTATCATAGGAGATATTTACATTCCCTGAGATAATAATAAAAATTATTAAAAAAAAAAAAAAGAAAGGAACAGTTTAAAAATAAGATAAAAAAGCAAAAAAATAATAAAGAGAAAAAAAAAAAAAAAAAAAAGCACCCCTCTCGCCCCCTGCTCTCGTGCTAAGGTGAACGCAAGCGGCGGTCTGTCGTCAAACGTAATTTTAGCAGTAGACGTCCTCTGTAAATCTAAAGTGGTAACCTGTAAAGGCTTTTAAAGGCTTTTAAAAATGTATTTATTTTGTTGCCACTGCGCGTTTATGCGCAATTGTAAAGCATGTCATGTTTGGTATCCATGTACTCGGCCTAAGATCATCTTTTTTATTTCATCAAACATTTGGGCAATATAGTGTGTTTTAGTGCATTAAAATTTAAAAAAGTGTGTTTTTTCCCCAAAAAATGCGTTTGAAAAATCGCTGCGCTAATACTGTGTGAAAAAAAAAAATGAAACACCCACCATTTTAATCTGTCTGGCATTTGCTTTAAAAAATATATAATGTTTGGGGGTTCAAAGTAATTTTCTTGCAAAAAAAAAAAAATTTTCATGTAAGCAAAAAGTGTCAGAAAGGGCTTTGTCTTCAAGTGGTTAGAATAGTGGGTGATGTGTGACATAACCTTCTAAATGTTGTGCATAAAATGGCAGGACAGTTCAAATGACCCCATTTTGGAAAGTAGACACCCCAAGCTATTTGCTGAGAGTCATGTCGAGTCCATGGAATATTTTATATTGTGACACAAGTTGCGGGAAAGACATACATTTTTTTTTTTTTTTTTGCACAAAGTTGTCACTAAATGATATATTGCTCCAACATGCCATGGGAATATGTGAAATTACACCCCAAAATACATTCTGCTGCTTCTCCTGAGTACCACATGTGTGAGACTTTTTGGGAGCCTAGCCGCGTACGGGACCCCGAAAACCAAGCACTGCCTTCAGGCTTTCTAAGGGCGTAAATTTTTGATTTCACTCTTCACTGCATATCACAGTTTCGGAGGCCATGGAATGCCCAAGTGGCACAAAACCCCCCCAAATGACCCCATTTTGGAAAGTAGACACCCCAAGCTATTTGCTGAGAGGTATAGTGAGTATTTTGCAGACCTCACTTTTTGTCACAAAGTTTTGAAAATTGAAAAAAGAAAAAAAAAATGTTTTTTCTTGTCTTTCTTCATTTTCAAAAACAAATAAGAGCTGCAAAATACTCACCATGCCTCTCAGCAAATAGCTTGGGGTGTCTATTTTCCAAAATGGGGTCATTTGGGGGGGTTTTGTGCCACCTGGGCATTCCATGGCCTTCGAAACTGTGATAGGCAGTGAAGAGTGAAATCAAAAATTTACACCCTTAGAAATCCTGAAGGCGGTGATTGGTTTTCGGGGCCCCGTACGCGGCTAGGCTCCCA